>NW_007578215.1:329896-378650 GCF_000690725.1 Stegastes partitus
CTTCACATCATGATGATGTCACCACCGTGCTTCACATCATGATGCTGCCTCCACCGTGCTTCTGTTCCACCACTGACTAGACCTCCCAGATAGAGGTGTCTGTATATTACCATCACTAAGACACATTCTCTAACCTCAGATGATTTCTATTTCACTGATTGTGTGACTTCTAGCACCAAATGGCTTCACCTGAGTTCAATTAGCTATCGCTTACGTTATATTTTTAATAAACTGACATTACTTTGTAGAAATCTGTTTTCATTTGACATGAAAGAGTCGTGTTTTGTCGTAAATTCTTGCCAAAAATAAGCCAAAATAATTGACCGGAATTGAATGTTGAAAAGCAAATAAAGAGGGAGAAACTTCCAAAGGGTGTAAATACCTAAACTGTGACTGACTCCACAAACTAAGCTTAGACTCAAAACATCTCTTAAACCTAAATTAATCTCCATCTAAAGCTCTCAGCTGTCGGTTTTTATCAATGCGATGAAACACAAGTTGGATTTAACCTGAAGGTCTGCAGCTGTTCGGCCTCTTCGCCAACATCTTCTTCCTCGGCCAGGCCTTCATCATCATGCTGGTGTACGTGTGGAGTAGAAGACATCCGCTGATCCGCATGAACTTCTTCGGCCTGCTCAACTTCCAGGCGCCCTTCCTGCCCTGGGTGCTGATGGGGTTCTCGCTGCTGCTCGGGAACTCCATCGTGGTCGACCTGCTGGGTACGAAACGTCTGGTGTAGCAGCAGCGTAGTCTGCTCTGATATGAAACGTAGAGTTCAGAAAGGTTGGACCATGAATTAGAGGAAAACATGAAACCTGCAAAGTAAGCCACCTACATTTTCAATTTACAGGCATCTTAGCAGTTCAAATCGATATTAAAAATTCTATATTTTTGATTTTCCCATAAAGAGATGAACACTTTCTACACGTTACCGACCTGGTTTGTTGCTCCAAACTCGTTGGTTTCTCCTGAAGATGTTAAAAAAGAGCTCAAAAATATAAAATTGATAATAATATAAAAACAGAAAAATGCAACATGTGTGGTGAAAACACAACCATAAGGAGATTTAGAGTTTATTATATGGAGCTGCAACGATTAATTGATGAATTATTAAATTAGTCCCAAACTATTTTGATAATCAGTTAATTAACTGGGGCGAGAAAACGTCAAACTTTCAGCTCGTTAAATGTGATTTTTTTTTCTGGTTTCTTTCCTCCTTTCTGACAATGAACTGAACATCTCTGGGTTGTGGACAAAACAAGACATTTGTCATTTTGGATTTTTCGGACATCGACGACATCTGATCGATCAATCGACAGTGAAGGTAGCTGTCAGCTGCAGCTTTAGACGCCACAGAACCATTTCAGCCTCATCTGTCTCCCTCCTCAGGTATCAGCGTGGGCCACATGTATTACTTCCTGGAAGACGTGTTTCCAAACCTGCCTGGTGGGAGGAAGCTGCTGATGACTCCAGAACTCCTGTAAGAACATTCCAGAGTTTATGTCCAGAATTTGATGAAGTCAAGCGAAGCGACTGTTATTTATAAGCACATTTAAAACAGCCAACAAAGACCCAAAGCAGCATCAGACACGCTGTAGGTTTGACACGAGGCTTCAGTTACATTAAAAGTCTTCAGTTTAACTGCTCTTAAAGAAAAGGGGACATCCTTTCAGTACTTATATTTTAAAAATCCATCAAAATACGACGAGAATCAAGCAGCCAGGATGGTGAAAAATGTTTTTTAAAAATCCCACTTTTTTCTATGATTCTACCAGATGTTATCTGTAATTTAACAAAACAGGGAAAATCTGAAATAAATGTGTAATCTGTATAACTTAGTTTTTAAAAAAAAAAACATTTTTCTATCCCAGATAATACATCATTTTTATCTTTTTTTTATTTATTTATTTTTTTAACAAAATATCTGTAAAATAGCAATATTTACTGCTGATTTAAATATGGTTTAAATATGTTTTATTTAAGGGTTAATATAATTTTATTTGGTGTTTTTACTCGACATCATCTGTATTTAACAAAACTGAGAAAGTCTGGAACAAATTTATGTTTTTTTAAAAAACTATTTTTCTGTTCCAAATAATACATAATTTCTCTTAAAACATAAAAAGCAAATATCTCTAAAATAACAATATTTTTTGCTGATTCAAATACAGTTTTAATACTTTTTTAAAGGGTTAACATCATTTTATTTCGTGTTTTTACGCAGCGTCATCTGTAATTTACCAAACTGGGAAAATCTGTAATAAATATGTAATCTGGCTTTGTTTCTTAATCTTATATTTTTAACAAATGAACAATTTTTCTATCCCAAATAATACATAATTTTGCTTTTTTTTAAAACAAACAAAAAAGTAAATATCTCTTTTTTAAATGTAACAAAACTGGAAAAATCTGTAAAAAAAAAAAAAAAAAAAACAACTAAAAAACTAAAAACAAAAACAAAACAAAATAGTAAATTCTTCTAAAAGTATACATGTTTTTACAGTTTAATACCAGAATACTTCCGTTTCTTGTGTATTTATTTTACATTTACTTGCTTTTTCTTCTGTCAATCCAAACATACGGACACATAGTCGTGCAGCTTTAGACTCATTCTTGTGTTTCTGGGGTCGACAGGGAGGTTTCTGTTGTTGGCTTTTGCTCCGGTTAGTGAAATGTGTCTAAATGGACCCAGGAGGAAACCGGGTCGTGGTGCAAACTGCAGCTTGTGTCTTACAAAACTTGACATAAACGTTGCAGAGTTCAGCTGGAACACAGTTGAATCCTAAAGGAGTCTGTCAGCTGAATTTAAAGAAAACTTCAAATGGTTTGTGTTTGCAGACGGATGATGTTCGACCAGCCGGAGGAAGCGAACTACCGCCTCCTCCAGCAGGACGACGACGGTCAGCAGGACGACGAGCAGCAGAACTGACACCAGCAGAAACCAGCAGACATGTACAGTAGATATATGGATCTGATGCTGAAGGAACGTGGAGCTTAATGGCACAATCACACCAAGTATTTATCCACCGACATGAAAAAACAGCAGCTCAGACACAACTGGACTCTTTAGTTTGTACAGGACAGAAACCTCAACCGAAGCTCACCTGAGTCTGTCTGAGTCGCCTGATGCTGTAGTGAGATCAGAAGGGTCTGGTTCTGATCATAAAACAACCTTTGAAGGCAGGAAAAGGAAACAAAGTGACTCAGTTTCTCACTGATTTTGGTGCAAAACAACAAAAACTCCGGTTAGTGCTTCAGCAGTTCGAGGCGTCCTGCTTCCAGCCCACATGTGAAATGTTAAAAAACAAAAACCAGCGCTGATCTTTCAGGTGTTTGTTAACCATGTTGTGTTCTGTTTATATTTCATTTAAAAATAACAATAAAGATGATCAACATTTTAATTTTCCGGCCTTTATGAGACAATACACAGGAACTTTCATCTCAAATCATTACAGTTTTTAAAAATAATTTCTGCTCCATCGTCTCTGATTTGTCTGAAACTTTTAGAATTCGACTTCACTTCTTATTTAGAAAACTGTAACTCACAGCTCTCCATGTTTTTCTTGTTGTTTTTGTGCAACAAGTCAGAAAAATGCAGACTTTTATGCCTCAAATAACTGATTTCATTCTCTTTTTAATTTTTCTCTGCAGTGTTTCACTCGATAAAGTTTTCCTCCTTTTTCAAACCTGTAACTGTTCTTTTGTTTTGTTTTTTTGTGTTGCACCTTTACAAATTCAGGTTAGTTTGTGCAAAAATTTGGGAAAAATCATTTGTTTTTTGTTTTGTTTTCATGCTGCCTAAAAGAAGAAACTATGTTTTTTTTTTAATTTAAATAAAAAATGTGTTGCTTTTTGTTTTCCATCCAAATTGTTTCAAGTCTTTCAGGATTCTGTTTTGTCAACGTGGCTTTCTGGGTTTTTGTGTTTATTTTCCTGAAAAATCAGATTGTTTGTGTTTTGTGGCTCGAATTCAAGTCCAAAACAATCAAAACTGAACCTAAAATGCAAAGATTTATGGACAGAAGAAAGACGGATGTGATGTTTTTCCTGTTTGGTTCAAATCAAAAACACGCAGCAACGAGACGACGAAGACGAAGACGGCTGTTAGTCAGTAAACAGAAGTAAACAGTGACGGTTTTAAATTACAAAAATATTTCGACTGCAAAACGTGCGATGAGGAACGAAACACGTCGGCTGCAAACAGAAAACTTCAACAAACCTTTTCTGAGCTTTCAAAATGAATCTCTCAGTGATCAGCCACAGTGGAAGAAGTATTCAGATTACTTCAGTAAAAGTATAAATACTCAATTACAAGCAGGAAACATCCTACGTACTGTAAGTACACAGCAGCAGAGGTTTGGTCACTCTCACTGATTTATTATTAGATTATTAACAGTGAAGTTTCCGTAAATGAGAAAAAAATGTATTTCTTTGACTATTTGTTTGATCAAAATTGCAAAAAAACTACATTGAACATTTTTAGAAATTCTTTCATTTGTCTCCTGCCTGCAGTTCAGCCAAAAACTCTCAGAATTTTTGCCACGTGACCGTCAATCACAGCGGACTCAGTCATGGCTTTAAAGTTGCTCCGAAAACAACAGAATTTTCTATTTTTTACAGAATCCATGTGACATAAACGGCATATTTATGGCACATTTTAAAACTGAGGCAGTTTGATAATCTGATGATTTTTTTTTCTCTGTTTCTGCACTTTGTGGCTCCGATTAATGTAACTCTGGACAAAAAAGCAAAAATAAATTCAAGTTGACCTTTCAAAAAAAAAACAACAACACAGAATCCTCAAAGACTCTTTTAACCACCTGGATGGAAAAAAAAAAAACTAACAAAGTTTTTAAATCTGTTTCTTGATGTTCTTTTCAGCAGCACAACAACAAAAAACGTGCTCACATACAACCAAGAATTTCTAAAATGCAACACAAAAATACACATTTAACGGTTGATTAAAGGAAAGGAACAGTTTTTAGAGAAAAACTTTGATGAGAAAACTGTAAAAGAGAATTTAAATTGAGCTGATTAGCTGCACAACAACAACAACATAAACTGCAAAAGCCCCCCAGAGAGGAAATGCTTTAAAAGAGCCTAAAACTGTGCAGGTAGATTTCTGACGGTTTGCACAAAAGCAACAACAAACAATGTGCTTCAGTGTTGAGTTCAGTGCTTCAGTTACTTTGCACCACTAGAGATCATGTGTCTCCAAACACTGTGCACACGTGCAAAATGTGAGTTAAAGGAGTTTTGAGTCGAGATTATTACGTGAAAGAAGCAAGAAGTGGAGCCGAGTTAGTTGAAATGTTCCGAGAAAACTGAGGTTTTGCAAATTTAAATTAGCAACAAACTGCAAAAAGAAGTCAAATGAGCTTCAGGGAGACTTTTCCTGTTTGCAGCCTGAAGCTCGGCATGTTTTCTCTCTGATGTCTGAACTGCTGTTTTGCTGCTGCTGCTGCTCTCAGATCTGCCGACGTCTGCACACTTTCACCCGCTGCCTTTTGTGGCTCAAACGCCGGCAAACAAATGGAAACTGCTTAGCACAACAAACAGGCCTCCAGCCGGAGCCGGCGGCAAAACAGCAGCTTGGTCCTGCACGTTTCTACCCAACCTGCAAACTTCCTCCACAGATGCTTGTTTACATGTTAGCCGGTTCTGTTTTTACATGTAAACAGAGAGTTCTGGTTCATGTAGTCGAGCTATGACGCTGCACGTTTAGTCAGTTTTCTGTCTTTTACACTTTTCAGTGCTTGAAATCAAGAGTTCAGGTTTGTTGCTGATTAGTTTCCATCAGGGACACATTTAAAGAGCATCGTATGTTTTCTTCCCTTAAATAAGAATCAAAGATCAGCATCAAAATCTACTGATGGAGCTTCTCTGGGCTCTGATTAGGAGAGTTTTAAATGATGCAGAGCAAGAAAAGTGTCCAAAAAAGTCTCCCTTTTAGTGCGAATGTGTGAAAATTCATCTACGAATACAACTTAAAAAATGGTATTTTTAGCATTTGTACTTATTATTTTGGCCAAAAAATGACTCCAACTGTTTTATATTTTCACTAAGACTTGAGCAGGCAGCAGTCTGTCTCTGAGGATTTACACAACGTCCACATTTACAGTTTAAATTACAGCAGAGTTGCGAAACTCGAGCTCTTCATGTAAATGAGAAAAATCTACACTTTTGCAACCCCACACCGAGTTACCAAACTGTCCCAGTTCATGTCAAGTGACTGTCCTGAGAATTAAAGCACAGAACCTCGAAAAATTATTAACTTTGAGCCTCATGAGTTGCTTATTTTTCAGCGATTTGGGCTGAAATTTGCAACGTAAACTGTCAGGATGATTTAAAGGAGTTGTAGCTGAATGTTTCACAGCAATTTAATTAATAAAAAACAACTAATTTCAGAGGTTTCATTGGTGGTAAACAGTCAGAACGCTGCAGAAATGCCAAAAACGTTCCTCTAAACTCTGCAGAGTTGAGTTGATGTCGTTCGTTTCGTCAGAAGCAGCAACGATTTTCACTGGAAAAGCTGAAGCTGTCAGTTCTGTTGTGATTATTGGGAATTAATTTACTTCATTAATTCACATTTAACATCTATTTATGACTCATTTGTGATTAAAGATCATGAATTCTGTGCCGACACATTAATGGATTCTGCTGCAAACACAGACATGAAATTATTGTGTTTGAACGTTTCTTTAATGTTTAAATAAAGATCTTTTTTTAAGCCAAACTGTAGTTGTTTCTGCTAAATTAGACATATTCTAACTGGTTTAACAGGTGGGCGATGGTGGAAAAATTTTGCAACAAACAAGATTTATTTTGTGTTTTATTTTTGCAGAGAAATGTTATTCATCTATAGCTATATAAATGTGGTTTCTTTAATGATAATTCTGGTTTATTTCTTTTCAATCTAAAGCTGTGTATATCCAGACAAAAAGTGTGAGTTCCTGCAGCTTTTCCAGAAAAAAAAAAAACCTGTTAAAAATGAATAATCTCTCATAGTCTCTGAAAGAAAACACAGAAGTTCAACACCTGGATGGACATTGTGCATGAAGGATCTTAACTTGGGGATGTTCTGTCTGAGAGAATCAACCTGCACACAAATAAACAAACCAGAATCTGTCAAACATGCAGGTGAACGAGTCAGACGCTGAGCAGAAGATCCTTAGTTCAGTTATGTAAAGCTCATAAAACGTCTGTTTTTCTGTCTAATGACATTTTTGAAAGACTCCTGTTTCCCTGAATTTACACGAACCACAGAGATGAAACTAACCAGAGGTCAGGTTCAAATAAACCCGAATTATCTTTGAAAGCAGCAGATTTATTCAGCTGCAGACTAATACGATTTCCTTCAAAATACGCAAAACTAGTTTGCTGGAGGATTGTAAACTGAGGTTTAGTTAAAACTTCTCCAAGGTTAAGTCAAGATTAAAATATCCCGACAAGTCCAAAACAGATCGCAATAAAACTTCCTACAAGCGTTCATGATCCTCAGAGGATCAACCAGACTGAGTTTTACCTGCAGCTCCACCATCATCCACCTGCTAAATTAAATATTGACTATTTTCAGTTGATCAGAACGACCCGTAGGGACACAGAACAGACGTTAATGTGAAAAAAAACAGACTAATCCTTTAAACCATCACTTAGTGAAGCTTGTTCAAAGCTTTTTAATCAGCGTTCATTAAAGTTAACTATAGAATAATAATCAAATACTAAAACAGCCTTGAGGTTACGGCAGACACTGAATCCAAACCGTCACAAAAACAAGCAGACGAAGCTGTTTCAGTTTTTTTTATTTTTTTTATTTCATTTTGTAAGAATCATTAAAATGTACAAAAAGACAACAAATACAACAAAACAATATATTATCTGAGACTGGCGGTGCGTTTCTTCTCCCTCTGGTCAGGTAAAGAGAGTCAGTGGTCAAAGTGAGAGCAGCTTCTCCACGCTGAAGGTCGAAGGAAAAACACGACGACGGAGGGACGTTTTTTTTTTCTACCGGCTTCTTTTTCCCCCCCAAAAAACATTAAGATCAATAATAATAATAATAATAATAAAAAAAACAAAACAAAAAAGAAAACTAGACGGCGAGCGGCTGACGGACGTCTCGAGGCGCGACAGAGGAGTCCGTCATGTCGTACCTCGGTGGCGTGGCGTGGCGAGCGCCGTCCTGTGGGGGGCGCCGCTGCACCGCGACGCTTCACTACCAGGCCGGAGCCGTGTTGGCGAGTCGCCTCATCCGCCTGGACGGAAACAGAGCGAAGAAAAACAGAGTCAGGATGACAGCAAACAATGTGAATTCCATTACAAGCTCCCACAATGATGAAGATTCTAATTACACACGTGGACAAAATAGTTGGTACGACTCGGTTAATGAAAGAAAAACCCACAACGGTCACAGAAATAACTTGAATCTGACAAAAGTAATAAATAAAAAATTCTATGAAAGTTAAGCAGTGAAAATCAGACATTGTTTTTGAACCATGGTTCAACAGAATTATTGAAAAAAAATAAACTCATGGTGCATAAAAGCAGAACTGGTGGATCGGTTTCCTGGGTCAGCGGACGGTGCAAAGACTCGGACACTCGCCTCGTGTTTCTGTCCTGGTCTCTGATCTTCTTCTCCATCTCGGCGTCGGTCAGTGTCTCCAGCAGGGGGCACCACTGGTCGGCGTCGCCCGTGTTCCTGATGGCGATCTCCACCGTGGGCAGCGGGTTCTCGCTGCGAAACACGACAACAAACAACAAACTGTGAACTCAAAGGTTCTGCTGCACAAACACCAAACATTCTGACAGATGTTGGAGATCTTCTAAAGACGACGAACACATTCCTGCCTGAGCGGTGTTTTAGGAAACAGGAGCAAAATACGAGCAAACAAGCGTGAGAGGCCGAGGCGTGTTTCACCTCTGCTCACTGTGACTCGTATTCGTCGTGGAAAACAGATTTCCTCTGCGGCAGATGTCTGGTTTGGAAACATTTCAGCGTCTGCAGCTTTTCACCCACAGACCTCAAAACGAGCAGGTTCAACTTCGCTCTGGATAAGAACCGACGGAGGAGCGTCACAACAAGCCGCCGCCGAAACAGGAGGTCAGAGGTCGTGGCTACGTCACCACGGCAACAACAACAAGCTTCAGACTGTGGCTCACCGACGACACAGAAAATGAGTTCAGACGGCTGCGTAACTATGACATCTGTAATTATCCCCATCTGCAGCACATCTGAGGCTGAGCACACTCGTCTAATCTCCCCCTAACGTTGATTTTTAAACTCTGTCAACACAAATCTAGGCACACGTAACTTTATCTACAACATACTTTGCCTGAACTGCGTTTACCTGATGGCCCCTGACGGATACGTTATTGATCTTTTGCAGGACATGAATCACGAATCTGAATCTGACACTGAACACGAAACAAATTCAGGATCAGAACGTTTCACAGAAAACCTACTGAAAACTTACTGTATAGATGATATGCAAAATGTGACATCATCACACCAGAAAACCATCAATGAATAAGAACACTGTGCATGAATTCACCAACGTGTGTCTTTGTCTTTTCTTGACACAACAATAATTCCTGCTAGCGTTAATAACTAATCAGTAAACACGACCTGAAGCAGAAGAAACTGGAGGAACGTGAGATAGTTGATTAATTTAACCCACTAAAACCGGACTCATGTTGTCGATGTTGTGAGTGTCAGAAATGCTCGTTTACATGAAAACAACATAAACAAAATATTATGTAATAAAACATCCTTCAACTCTTATTAAATCAGTAGAGATGATCAGAATGCACAATCATCACATTTCTGACTTTTTAAAATACATTTTAGGACTTTTAAGAAGGGCTGCAAGGTGGCTCAGTGGTTAGCATCGTCGCCTCACAGCTAGAAGGTTCACGTCGCAGTGAGGACACCCAGGATCTTTCTGCGTGGAGTCTCCATGTTCTCCCCGTGCAGCGTGGGTTCTCTCCGGGTTCTCCGGCTTCCTCCCACACAGTCCAGAAACATGTAGAGGTTAATTGGTGATCCTAAATTGTCCGTAGGTGTGAATGTGAGTGTGCTTGGTTGTCTGTCTCTAAGTGTGGCCCTGTGATAGACTGGTGACCTGTCCAGGGTGTCCCCTGCCTTCGCCCTAAGTCAGCTGGGATAGACTCCAGCCCCCCATGACCCTAATGAGGATTAAGCCGTGTATAGATAATGGATGGACTTTTAAGAACATAATTTTTTATGTAATGTGGAGTTTTCATGAGCTGCAGATTCTCCTGGTTGATGCAACGCCTTAAAATTCACTAAAGCAGTAAATTCTGAATTCTTTTTTTAGACTTTTTTCGACTCCTGCAGTCAACAAGACTTATTTTTCAAAAAGTTATGAACAACTCGTCGCTCTAAAACTAATAAATCCACATAAGAGCAAACACAACGCCCTGTTACTGGTAATCTTAATATTAACGTTTCCTGGCGGCGTCCCACCTGAAGGCGTACGTCCTCTGGTGCCAGCTCAGCTGTCCTCGGATGCTGTAGGCGATGGTGGTGACGAACTCCCCGCCCAGGCCGAGCTCAGAGCACAGCTTCAGGGCAAACTTCTCCGGAGAGTTCTCCCGCTCCGACATGTCCCACTCAAACTGGTCGACCAGAGAGATGTTCCCGACGTGGATGTTGAGCTGCAACACAGAACCAACATGAACTCACAGCTCCAGACAACAGAACATTTCGTTGCTACCGTCAGTGTGGAGAATCACCTTGATGATGACCCGCTGGTCCGTCTGGTCCTCCAGGATGCTGTCTGTCGGATACGACTCGATCTGCTGCCGGATGGCCGAGGCGATGGCGGGGACGAAGGCCAGCGGGTTCAGGTCCAGGTCGTCGCACAGGATCTCGGCGAACATCTCAGGCGTCATGAGCTTCTCTGAAAATGTCAAATGGGGAACATGTGAAGTCTTTGACAGAAAGAATCTCCGAGCTGAGCTGAGCTGAGCTGAGCTGAGCTGAGCTGAAGCGGCGCCGGGACGTTACCGTTCATGTTCCAGGTGAAGGCGTCTCTGAGCTTCTGGCCCTCGATCTCCATGTCCAGACGGATCGGAACCAGGACTTCGGACTGAGTGGCGTTTTCGTGGATCACTGCTGGATCGTGGTCGTCGAAGCTGAACAAGATAAACGCACAGAGAAAAATTTGAAAACACCAACAAACACTTAAAACGTGCCTATTAGAGAGATGCTGCTGATTCTCAGTAAACTAATTACATGCTGTTAATGAAATTTACACTGATAAATCTAAAGATGAGTGACAAGCACGTCAGAAAATATATTGCAGTTTAGCTGCAGTACATTTGCATTTCTAATTCTATGACTTTAAGCTATTTTTCCATTTTTTTCTGGATGAGTGAAAAAAAATAAAAATCTTTTAAGAAACACTAACAAGGATTTAATATTCTGTAAAAGGCTCTCTTGCTCGTTAAATCCCAGTTCAATTAATTAATTAGCTGATAAAACCAGTTAATTCATGACATTAATGCAAAAATCCTTCATCATAAACTAGTCCTGTCCGTTCCTCTTCTACACTGACTGCACTTTAAAATTATTTTATGTTTATATTGTTTGATTTAATTTCCATTCTTTAAATTTGAATATTTAGTTCTTCTTTCACATTTTAACGCACTATGTAAAGCACCCTGAGAATGAAATAAGCTTTAAGAATCAACTTGCCGGATAAAAGCACATGTCAAAAAAGGAAATGATAGAAAATTAGAATTTATTATACAACAATATTTAATCTCTAGCAGACTAATGTCATTTCATATGCAGACTAAAGATCATCTCATGTCTGTTTCCTCAGAGGACGACACATTCATCTGCTGCTGTTCTGTTCTGTAAACCTGCATGAAGAAGATAAAAGCAGCTGCTGACCACAGGGGGAAGGTCCTCTTCTTGTCTCGGCCCAGGCGGCTTCGGTTGATGGTGGTCGAACACGGAACGGCGTCCAGGTGATGAGAACTGTTGGGCAGCGTAGGAACCCACTGGCTGTTCCTCTTCGCCTTCTGTTCCCTGGTGGCACAGCAGAAACATATTAAAAACCAAAGGAAAACGTGTTGTCAGCGCCTCTATTCACCTCTGACACTAATTTTTCCAGCATCTTTCTTGCACTTTTCATCCCGTATCATCTGGTTTATCCTCAAACATAAGACTTTAAAACAAAGTGTCATTTCTGAAAGCTCAAATCATAACCAGAAGTCGGTTTGCAGACGCCTCTGACTCAATGATCGTTGATTAAGAGCTTTCATCATCTTTATTTTTGTAACGACAAGACGTAAAAAAAGGACCACAAAAAGACTAAAAAGAGACACAGAACTACCATAAAGAGACACGTAATAACCACAGAGACGCAAATTAACCAAAAATAGGCCCGAATGTAGGCAAAGAGGCACAAAATTGCAACTACAAAGTGACACAGAGAGACTGAAGACTATGGTAAAAAGACACAAAACGACCACAAAGACACACAAAATAACCATTAACAGACACTAAATGACTAAAAACATAAAAAATGATCACGGAGACAAAAAAAAAAAAAACAAGCAAAAATAGATGCAGGGGGAGACATAAATTTACCAGAAAAAAAGACATAAAATTGGAGTAGACACACAAAATGACACCGCATGATGGAAAAGAGACGCAAAATAACAAAAACAGACACAAAATTAAGGCAAAGAAATGAAAAACAGCCACAAAGAGACTCAAAGCTAACAAAAAAAGACACAAAATGACTGGAAAATTACATAAAATAACCACAAACAGACACCAGGACTAGTCTACCTGATGTTTACACCTTATTGGTCAATTAAGCCATAATTATTTATAATCTAAACATTGAGATTTAATAATGTATTATTTCTTTAGTCAGTGCTTGTAATGAAACTGTCTGTAATTTTTGAGGCAGAACACAGACAACCCAAACAAATAAACAATCAACACGAGTGAAAACGTGACTTCACACATAGACAGATGTCCTTTTAAAATCTTTACAGGTGACCGTGTTACCTGAGGTAGGCTGGAGGCTCAGTGCTGATGGAGACAGCTTTGTACTTCTCATCGTTTCCTTCCAGGATCTCCTCCACCTCCGAAGCCTTCAGCAGAGTCACACTGGTGGCCAGCTGAGTGTAGCCGTGATCTGAGCGAGTCGGACAGGAGTTATTAAAGACAGATGAATTCTGCTCCTGTCCATTTCATGAAACAGGCAAGTGGAAGAGGGACGAGCTCATCTAAAAGTTTCAAACAGATCCATGTAAACTTGCTAAAACTCTTGCTGGACCTTCATCAGACAGAAGGGTTGGTATAAAAAGAGATCGTGAATAGGAATCTGCTGTAACTCAGGCGCCAATAAATACACTTTATACGCAAAAGAGGGGCACGAACCACAAAAGATTTTATCTGATGGTCAGAAAACGTCAAAAGTAAATAAATAAAATGTACATACATGTGTCACATATTCCAGGATATTAATGCTTAAAGCCCACCAACAGCCAAAGCTGCATTCTTAGGAAAAGCCTGGACTTACAGGACGCAGAATAACTGAAACAACTTAAGTAGATAAAGTCAAATACAGAAAAGAGGAAATGTAAACATCAATTATGAATCATCACAATAATAAATTAACACCAGCTGCTCCCCACAACAATATATATCCAGGTATAAGGTTTGTTTTTATCAGACAATGAGTATTTTTTAACAAAACAAAAAAGAAACCTTATACCTATAATCAGAGTAGACAAAATACACCTAATCAGGCTAATATATATCCAGATTACATGAATTTTCTCCCAGAAACGAACCACGTAGCACCAAAAGGTTGCTAATCAACGTGTTTTTGTGGGTTAGGACAGTGTCTGTTGGAAAACTCTGAACCTCACCTTGACAGCAAAAACACAACAGAAACAGATATATGCTCAGTTTATTTTCCATCCTCGTGGAAAACACATTTCTACATGACTCTATCAGCTCATTAAACAGTTTGAAGGTGAAATTATTGTGTAATTAACGGCGTATAGAGTCGAGAATTTCTTGTCGTGTATATTTTATGCAGCAGGCGGCTGCAGACGCGTCCACTGACCGTGTGATGACTCCACTATTTTCTTCCGTTCTTCTACTGATGCCAGCTTTCTCCATAGCGACGGATATCTTTTGTACAGGGAGCCTCTGAACATACGGAGGTAGTTTCCCACCTGAACGCACAAACACACAAGAACAAAGGGGGAGACATAAATTAAAATGGAGCACTGTGGTTAAACAGATTCTTGGTGATAGTCAATCAAAACAGGCATTACTGCTGCTCAGTCTGTTGAGGCGACAACGTCAACACACTTCAGAAGAACTGATAACGACAATAACTGTGAGTCGCAGCCTTATACAACAACACATTAACATGTTTACATGAGGCCAAAAAGTGCCGACTGTTCAATGTCGTAGTTGAATGTGGAGATGACCTTTTAATTTACCAGATGATGTGAAATGCTCTGATTTGATTACACTTGAACGAGGAGAGATAAAACGTACAACTTGTAAAATCAGTATTTACTAAAACTGCACGTAATAACCTTTAATTAGTAGTGTCTTTGCTATGACTTGAGGCAGATCAGGGCCCCCACAAAATTAAGTTATTTTTGGCTTTTAATGCAATTTACCTGCATCATGCTTAAGCTTTCTGCATTACACTTCATTGTACGCCAGGTCTATGTTTTGCTTGTTTTGTACTCTTGAAGATTATGCCTCTGTTGTGTGCTTCTGTGTTCGTGTTGGGGAAAATAACTGATGAATTAAAAACTACTTCATGAATGTAGAACAAACGGAATTTCCGGCATAAATTCAGAGACTATTGGTGCTGAACTGTCATTTAAAATGCTGCATGTGTTGTATGGAAATGAGGGGACAATTTGTGACAGCTGTGATTACATACCAAAAACATTAGAACAATACACTAGAAAACCATTATTTCACATTTATTTCAGCAAGCAAGAAGCCCTTTAATCTCAAAATGGTGCAGTGCTAGTTTAACCTACATAGCGCCGAATTAACTGATGAACAAACATGGAGCCAATAAAGGACAAAGCTTTATTATAAGATTAATTCAACCACATGAAAGTAGACAAAACGAGAGAAAATAGCATTTCAGTTTGAATTAAAGCTGGATTAACACCGTTAGCTGGCTTGCTAACTGTTAGCCAACTCAAGCGAAAAAAGCCGAGCGAGCCTCCGGAGAAGGCCGAAGGGTTTAGGTTAAACTTTACTCTGTTACACCAACGTGTAGATTAAATAGTTTTATTTTCTGTGTGGTTCTCTGTTAATTAAACAACGAATGGTGAATAAATGAATGAGGCTCGGTGCGCTGCTGCTGGCGTCGTTACCCAGGCTAAGCTAACAGCTAGCTGCTAGCGGACCGGCTGTCGTGTTAAACGGTACATTTACGTTTAAATAAGTAAATTCTTGAAATGGTAACAGCTAAATGGGTGAAATACTGACCTCCGATCCAATCATGTAAAAGTCTCCATCCTCCTCGAGCTGAAATTTGACCGGTTTTTGTCCAAACGTCTTGCTAAGCGCCATACTGAAATGAAATAACAAAGATCCGACCGACTGCGCAGGCGCGAACGGCGAAGCCACTCCGGTCGCAGAGACATGACGTAACGACAAACCCGTTAGTCGCACAAACAACAGTCGGTAAACTTGTCAATGTGTAATATTTAGATTAGCATTTCTTTTAAAACTGTTATTTTAAATGAATATTTAAATAGAAATATATATATAAAAATATTGTATCTTACAAAAGAAGAAGACATTTGATTAATTCCACAGTATTAATTTATGTTTTGCTGAAGTACTGCTGATGTATAACTGTTCAACTGCTGCAGTAATTAATATTTAACAATCCATCCTCTGTCAAGGAAATTTCTTCAAAAAACATCAAACTCTATGATCAAGAGTTCCCTCTGCTTCAGAGGGAAACTTAATTGCCAGACTAACAAATTACCAACGAGTAAATCGACTACAGAGACGCACAAAATGACCAAAAAAGACACTGCACGACCACAAACAGAAACAAAAGGACTACAGAGAGAGACACAACATGATTATTAGAAGACACAAACCAACCAAGAAGTGATGCAAAACTGACTACAGCGGCACAAAATGTTGAGAGACACGAGACAACAGACAGAAATTGAAAATTGACGCAGAGACACAAAATAACCCAAAAGACACACAAAACAGTCAAAGAGACGCAAACTGACTACAGCGACACAAAACAGAAACATGAAACGACAACAAGAAGAAGCAAATTTGCCAATAACAGACACAAAATGATCACAAAGAGACACAAAAACAACAAAAAACAGACACGAAGTGATCACAAAGAGATGCGAAACGGCCAAATTCAGGCACAAATGTAACACAAGCAGACACAAAATGACTACGAGGACAAACAACTACAGAGAGACACGAAACAATTGCAAAGAGACGCAAATGCATGACGGCTGTAAAACCCCCCAAAAAACGACCAGAGACACAGAAAGATCACAAAGAAACATGATGCGACCACAAAGACACGCAAAACAACCAAATACAGACACTAAATGTCTGCAAAGAGACAAAAAACAAATTCAGAGGGGATTCAGCGGCAGAATAAGTCTCTAAACGGCCACAAAGAGGAGAAAAATATTCATAAAAAACATAAACTACCAAAAAGAGACACAAAATGACTACAGAGAGATACAACACAAACACAAAAGATATAAAACATCTGCAAAAAGACAAAAAATTAGGCACAAAATGAGGCAAACTGACTACAGCGACACAGAGACCATAAAGACACACAAGAACAAGTCTTCCTGAGATTTACGAGTCCTCACGAGTCAATTAAGGCCTTAAAGAGTTGCTGCTGAAACACCTGGAGCTCAAACTCCTCAATTAAACTGCGCCGTGTAGAATTTCTGCACAATTTTTCTACATTTCTGTATCTTGAAGTTAATGAACTGAACAAAATCTGCTGCTCTGGTAACAAAAGAGAGACACAGAGGTGTTTTTTACTTTTATAAATTTAATGTTTATTCATATATACATGAATATATTAATCTATAACCAAGAAAGGAGAGAATGTACAATGCAAAACAAAATCTCTATATACAAATCAATAAATAAACAAAGACATAATCGAGGACAGGTGGGTTTTCTACACAGGGTTTTGTGTTCTGGGGGAAAAAAACAAAGACTGCAGTTAGAAAAAGTTCTGAAATCCTTTTGTTAAAATGGGAAAATGGCACCCGAGCACAGTTCAGGGGAACGAAACAGAAAGAAATAAAAACACACACCACGCCAGCTGGTTTCCAGTTTTGTTTTTTTTTTTCTTCTTCTTCTTCTTGTAAACGCAGCCTTTTTTTTTTTTATTTTTTTTAATTTGTTCAAACTCGCACAGAATCAGGTCAAATCACAAAAAGGTTTTGTCAACACGGGCTACGACGACACACAGACCAGTCCATCACATCAACGCTCGGAAGTTCACCTCAAAGATCCGCTCAGAGTCAATTTCTCGCAGGTGAAGCTGTGGAGGCGAAGCTGCTGCAGAAACCACACCCGTCGGTTACTGTTCACGTCCGGGAGAATCGATTTTTAACACTACAGACACTCTCGTTCCAACCAAACGGCACAGAGGAGAAGCCGACGCTGCGTTCAAGGCGTGTCAGGAAAAGTGAAAGACAAAGCTGGTGATGCTCGGTATATTTTCCTCAAACATTAGCTCCCAAAAATGCTCCATTTCGCCTGCTCTGTCAAGAGTCAGTTGTTTCGCAAAGAAAGAAAAATTAAGGTACAAACTGATAGATTTGCTCAGTTCTGATTGATAACGAATCAGCAGCTGTTTAATGTGTTTAATCAGGTCCGAACCCTCTGAACTCCAACGAAACCCGCCGGCGGGTTTAAAAGGCGTCTCATCTTTTTTTTTAAATCTCCAGAATTACACCATTTATCAAGAGTTTTAACTTTCCTTTGACCTAACTGTAACTTGCTGTGTCTCAGAAATGCGATATTTAATCAAAATCCTTTTATTCTACAAGCCTCATTTAAACATGCTCCTTTGTTCTGAACAGATTCTGTGAAAAACTAAAAATTCTGCGCTCCTCGATGCAACTGAAAAGTCACGACTGACTCAGCTGTGATCGACTATCAGGTGGCAAAAATTCAGAGTTTTCAGGTGAATTGCAGGAAAATCCAACCTACTGGATCAACAGAATAAACACAGCATGGCTCAGAAACAGTGAACAGAAGAGCCAGGAGTTGGAGATACATCCAGCTGATGGTGACACATCTTTCTAGAAATGTGCAGAGTAGAGAGAGAAAAAAGAAATGTAGATAATTTTTTTAATGATTTCTGTCATTCTGAGCTCTCTCTTCTTCTTCATGGTTGTTCTGTTTCCATAGAGGACTTCACATTGCAGAGAAAAATGAGCCACAGTGAGTAAAAATGTGACAGGAGCAACAAAAACAAACGCCCAGAAAAACTGCTTGGAGTTCAGAGGGTTAATCGATGAAAAGTCTGACAGTAAACAATGTGTGACATCAAGTAGGAGATACAGAATCAGTGTTTTACAGGCGCTGTGATGCATTTAAGGTCCTGCAGCACGAGAAGGAAATGTTTTTAGACTCAAAACTGATTTGTGAATATTTATAGCAGAGAAAAACAGGCTCTGCTCTTTGTTGGCTTTTCAACACGTTTAACAGCTTAAAATTTACGAAACTTGTCCAAGAAGTGAAGCAAAAATACAAAAGTAGAAAGGAAATATGCGGAGCAATGTTCACTCAGCCCTGAAACGTGGAAAAAAGCGGTCGACCGTTTCCTTTGTGTTCAAGTTTTCGGCGGTGTTTGTTTGCAGCGAACGCACCTCAGATGCACCGTTTGGTCGGAGCAAGAAAAAAAAGGTTTAAATCATAAAAACGGTTTCTACATCGGCTTCACCTGCAGCAGCTCACCAACATCTGTAACTCTCCACGGGGGAAACAGCTCCACACGTTGTTTTTTTTTTTAAATCATAATAGTGTTTTTTCACCCTTTTTTTCCCCAGAAAAACAACAGTAAACATACAAACTAGATTTTTTATCCACTGTGAAAGGCAGAGGACTCAACCTTCTCCTCTCTGTTATTTTTGGCACATGTAGGGTCGAGCCTTCGCTGCTCGCCAACATGGCGGACGGCGGGCGGATGTTCACCACGGAGAGGGGGGGAGGGGCGGATGAGATGTCGATAAAGTTCACAGTGTTGGACGTGACGCGCCGATCGACTGAAAGGTCACAGTGTTCAGCAGCCAGGACGGGTCCACAACACGACGAGCTCCCGCTGCTGCTCATCACCATATTGCTCTCGCAGGTTTTTGTTTTGTTCCGTAAAGTTGGGGGCGCTTCGTTCGTTCATTCGTTCGTTTGATCGTTGTGACAACTTCATGCAGATGAAATAAACAACAAAATAAAAGGCAACACACGGTGGCGGCAGGAACTCGGCGTTCTGCTGCGGCGATATGAACACGAGGAAAAATCCAACCTTAGATATTCAGTGTTTTTAATGTGAATTAGTGATTTCCTACGTTTCCCAGAATGCTGTGCAGCAAACCTCAGATCATCCAATCACAGCTTTGTAACGGCAGCTTGACGTAACAGTTTCAGCTCCAGATTAAACAATATGTTAATTTAGGATGCTAATGCTAACGTGCAACCTAAATCAGTGCAGGCTAACGCTAGCGGCTAACTTTTGGTGCGGCAGAACAGGAATTAGTGGTTTAAAGATGGTTTTTTGCTATATTTAAATAAAATTAGTCTCATTATCATCTTATAATATCAGTACGAATAGTTGAGGACGCTTTAGCCTCCATCTTTAAGCACGACGTCAAGAATGTAGTTCACATTGGTTTTTGGTCTATAAAAGATAAATATTTCATTATTTGTCGAGAATGGAATTCATTTTGACAACTGATTCATCTGTTGGACCATTTTTTTCTATGTCAGACGCTTAAATGTGAATATTTTCTGGTTTCTTGCCTCCTCTGTGACAGTAAACGGAATGTCTTTGGACAAAACAAGACATTTCAGGGCATCATTTTGAGCGTTAATAGACATTTTTCACAATTTTCTGACATTTTATTGACATCTGATCAATTAGTTGAGAAAATTACTAATCAATGAACTGAAAATGAAAATTCGGTGCGGTCCTTCTATAAAATGTGAGAAAACTGTGAAAATTTGACGTGTCAAACTAAAAAACTAAAAAAACATTCAGTTTAATGTCTTTTAGGAGGGAAAACGCATAAAATATTCACATTTAAGAAGCTTAAATCAGAGATATTGACTTTTTTTCTTTTAAAATGCATTCAAACTGAATAATTTGTTATCAAAATAGCTGGTCGACAATGAATCAATTCAATGTTGCAGCTCTAATTGCAAAATGAACGAATGAGAAGCTGCGTTTTTGGGTGAAATTAAGGGCAAACTTCTCCAGACATTGCTATAAATTTAGAAAAATGTGTGTTTAACAAGAGCTGAAAGCCTGACAGGTGTCAGTTTAACACCGTTCAGTCCACAAACCAAAGCCTGTAAACATCTACTGCAGCTGATAGAATGAAAGAATCTACCGACCCCACACGTGTAACAGAAAACCATCAAGTACAGCTGCTTGAGAAAAGGTGTTTCAGGTTGGATTTTTCCTGTAAAGAAGCAGAAGAACGGCACAGAGCAGAAGGAGAAGAGTTTGTTCCCTCGTGCGGCAGCTTCACCGTCGTTCGTCTGAGCTCCGACAGACTTCAGTCGGTGTTTTACGGCCAGATTTCAGGAGCGTTTCTGCGTTTTAACAGTAAAGCGCAGCTGGAAATCGTCACTTTGTTCCACACCTGCTGCGAGTTTAGAGCCCGGAGACGAGCGACTCGGCTGCCGACACACAAACCAGAGAGGAAGAAAAACGTCCTGCAGCACAGCGAGCCGTCATGGCACATCTGGACAGAAGCTACTGATGGATATGAAGGGCAGGCCGCCACGCTGGAGGAAACAGGAGAGCAGCGAGCGGCGGCAGGTTTTCTGTGAGGTGTAGATCTTCTAGTTTATCTAATAAACGTGGATGGAACACGACCAGATCTGGAGGCGGATTATGACCCTGTGATCTGATATAAAGAGTGCAGCTGCTGCTACGCTAACATTAGCATAAATCAGCTTTTAGTGTCTTTAGAGTCAAATGTTTGTGGAGCGCTGGATATTTGGACTTTTTTTTGCAATTATCTGAAACATTTAAGGCAAAACTAATGTTTAGGTAGCTTGATAAGCTGCATGGGAGCAAAAGAAAAAAAAGAAAATATTTTAAGAGAAATCTGTGTAGAGCAGTTATTAAGGTCAGATGTACATTATTTAAGATAAAATATTTCAAATATTTGGCATATTTTGGCAAATTCTTCAAATGCAAAAAAAAAGAAAAAAGATGCCTAATGAGCACTGAATATTTTTACTTTTTTTTTGCAATTGTTTTAAACATTTTTGGGAAAATGTCAGAAAAAGAAAATATTACAAAATCAGTGCACTTATTGAGGTCAAACTGTGTGAAATATTTTAATATATTGTTTCAAATTGTTCTGAAGAAAAATGTTGAATGAACACTGAATATTTTAACTGTTTTGCATTTAAATTAAACATTTTATGCAATAACATGGATTTTTTTTCCACCCGGAAACATGAAAGTCAAATTTAACTATAATGAATATTTTGGATAAAATATTTAATGTAATTAAAATATTAGGATATTCTGAACATTTTGGAAGATATTTCCAAAGAAAATCTTTTATTTAAAACTGAATATTTAAACTTTTTATAAATATATTTTTTTTTAAATTTAGATTTATTTATTTATTTTTAGGAAGCCTGTCAAGTGGAAGAGAAACAAAATTCCATCAGCAAAAGAAAATACTAAAGAAAATAGTGTGTGTGAAATATTTTGTGTATTTAAATACTTTTAGTACAATTAAAATACTAAAACGTTCTGAATGTTTTGGGGGCTTTTTTCCCCATAGAAAATGTTAATTGAACACTGAATAACTGTATGATTGAAGGACTTTTTTGCCATTATTTTAAACATTTTGGGTAAAAGTCGCCTTTAGAAAGTTTGACAAAGTGCATCGAAGCAAATTTCCACCAGAAATAGAAATTATTTGAAGCAGAATCAATTATTAAGGTCAAATTTAACTATATATTATGAATTATGGAACATATTAGATATAATGTCTTTGGATATTTTGGAGGCTTTTTCTCAAGAAACTATATTAAAAATAAAAATAAAAAAATCTGACAATGTGTGAAGGTATCTGGAGGCACATTTTGACCAGAAAAAGAAAATATTTAAATGATAAACGATTAAAAAAAGAAGCTGAGTAACAAAGTTGTTGACCAGACGACAAATATACAAATAGTTTCATATCTAATAGTTTGAGCAGATGTCTGACTTTTCTTTGACTTTAAATAAAAATAATTTGGCAGTTTTGCTCTGGCACAAGACGTTAACAGGCATTGTTCAGCGCTTGAATCACAAAATTAACTGTAAAGTCAAAATAATTGGCACAGAACAAACTTGAGTGAAGATTTAATACTTGAATCATATCTGGATTTCTGCTTTGAAATCTGAGAAATTTTTTCTAATTTCTGTTGTCTGGATTTATTTTTAATCTGCTATGACATTAATCAGTTGTTTACGCTTTAACAGAGGTGTGTTTTTTAATCTTTCTTAATATTTATTTTTGATCTCTGAACGGCCTGTTTGACATTCCAACCTGCTGCTTCTGCAGAAACCGTCTCCGTTGTTGTCCAGCGTGGCGGCCGGCGCAGAAAACGGCGGCGTGCAGCTCGTAGGACCTTCATCAGAAAGACAATTAGCAGCACCATGTCAGAGCAACATAAAAACGTACAAAGCAAAATGGAAAAACAAACAAACAAACAAAAAAAACATATCGCGACGAGTCTATTAACAAAATCTCACGGTCCGTTCCAAAAAGAATATACTGCACGGATGGTGTTAATCGATATATACACTCAGTTCTTCTTTTTGTGTTCGTTTTGTAGTGCGATCAAAGGTCTGCCACATCCTTCACGATGTAGTGGTTACGACTCACTAAGGATAAAAAAGAAAAGGAAACAGTGGCATGTGATTCATGGCTGTGCCCACGTCTCTCTTTGTTTTTTTTTTTACTTGTTTGTAACATGGCAGCACGTTTGAATCCCTCCGTGTCGGCGTCGCTGGTGGTAAAAAGCCGAACCTTGAGTGCTGCGAGTCCCAGAAACGCCGTCGGGGGGCGTCGGTAAAGGCGGCGGCACATCACGACGAAAGCTCCCTGAAAGTATAGAAACACATTCGAACACCCGGCGCTCAGCGTGGAGGCGCCGCGGCGTCGCGTTGTCCGAGTACAATGCAGGGATGAAGGCTGCCGGGGGGCTTAAAAACCACCGAAAGGTGCAAAAGATCCTCGAGAGGCTTCAACGAAAACCTTTAAGAGCCGAAGATGTAAACAGAACGTGACGGAAATCAAAAGCTTCTCCACAATCTGTCAGTTCACATCCCCGAAAAACGCGTCCTTCTGGCGACTCCGGGGTCCCGACAGCTAAGTGCTAATAAGGTGCTCCGATCCACAGAAAGCTTCTCCTCGGGCCCAACACGGGTCCCTCGGGTCGGTTCTCCTCCTCACGCGAACAGAACCGAGGCCGGAGAGGGTTGGAGGTCCGGGTGGTGAGGGGCTGGGGAGGTGGAGGGGAGGCAGGAGGCGGCGAGTCTTTTCTTCCTCAGAAAATCCCTTTGGCGATTTTCAGTCCCTTCTGCTTCATGCGAGGCAGCGTCGAGCTGGCCACGTTCTTGGCCCGCACCGGCCGGGCCGAGCCGCGCTTCTTCAGCACAAAGTCGTAGTTGGCAGTGGAGTTCATGGCGTAGAAGACGTTGGCGTTGTCCGGGATCCGGAGCTCTGCGGGGCGACGACAGGGAGGTTACAAACAGGACAAGACAGGACAGAAAGCAGCGGTTCTGTCTGTCGGTGGATTCACACCATCAGACAAGAGAGGAAGTAGATAAAATAATAATAATAAAAGCAAAACTAATAATCACAACTGTAACCTGTAGCTTATCGCCGTAAAAACAGCTTTAAGATCACTTTGAAAAATAATAAAAACAAGATTAGTGAAAATAAATCTACAAATAATTTCATTACTAACTAACAGCTTGGATCATTTTTCAAACAGATTTTGTGCTTTTTTTTTTCCCCAACTTAAAATCAAAATAATGTGACAGTTTGAGACGGTTGCTCTGACAAACCACACAGACAAAGTAATGATAATATTTCTTTTTTAAATCTGCTTCAAATACCATTTAAATTTTAAACATTTTTTCTGTTGGATTTTCAACTTTCAAACGGTCCTTGAACTAATCACGGGCGACACAGTTCTGTTGGGAAAATAAACGAAATCCAGCCTTAAAATTGTGATATGTAATTAAAATCACTTTAATTAGAAAAAAAAGAAGTCTCAGCTGTGACCAACAGAGTACAAGAAGTCACATTTTCTATTTTTGTTTATATTTTTAGTTCTTATTTTTCTACTTATGTTTATATTTTTACTTCATCATTTCTACTTTTGTTTATCTCTAT
Organism: Stegastes partitus; assembly: GCF_000690725.1. Lineage (NCBI taxonomy): Eukaryota > Metazoa > Chordata > Actinopteri > Pomacentridae > Stegastes > Stegastes partitus. Next base: position 354,596 of record NW_007578215.1, read on the forward strand.
ATTTTCTACTCTTCATATTTCTGACTTTGAATTGGAGCGACTGTAACACAAGTAATTTCTTTTCAGGGATCAATAAAACCTTTCTGATTCTGATGTGAACCATAAAATACAATAATAAATCATAAATAAATATAAATCTGAGGCACAATTTAAAGCTCGTTTTAGTGAAATAGTTTTAGCTTCAGTGTTGGCAACAGTTGGACATGTTGAGTCCAGGCTTTTTTCAATTTTTGTAAAACATATAATACAAGTTCTACAAATTCCTCCTGTCTTTATGAGTTCTTATTCTGTGTCATACAGCACAAAGACAATTCTGAGTTCTCTCTGTTTTTATCGTCATGGTTGTTTGAAAAATGAGCCACAGTGAATAAAAACGTGACCAGAACGAGTTCTGAGGGTTAATAAAGTAGCTGTGGTTATACTTCGTGTATAAAATGTTTGTACTTTACCTTTGTCCTCTGAGATTTTCTGCATCAGCTCGTAGTCTTCGGTCTTTTCTCGCTCCAGGTTGTGTTTGATCATCGCCTTCCTGATGACGGCTGGAGTCTTGTCCTGACTCGTCACCTGAATCACGCCACAAAAAAAAAATCATAATGTGTTTAAAAGACACCAAAAGATAAACAAAAGAAGAGCCTGAAAACCTAAACGTCTTTAGAACGTGTTTCCTCACCAGGATGCTCTTGTACATGTTCCCGTTCTCCACGTCCAGACTGACCCGGATGATGCAGCAGTCGTCCACCTGCTGGTTGTACAGCGGCAGCGACAGCGTCGAGTAGTTTGACACCGCCGACACCGAGCGCTTGTGCGAGCGGGAGGCCGACAGCGGTGTGGACGACGACACGGAGGACGAGGACGCGGTGCTGGAGCCTGAGGCCGAGCCGGAGCTGGAGCCCATGCCGGAGGTGTCGAGGGACGAGAGGGACGTGCACTCCCAGAACTGGAGGAGGAAACACGGATCAGTCTGTGAGCTGCTGTGGACTGGATGTGTAGTTACACTTTTATTTACAGCAACACTGGACAGGATTCAGTAATGAACCACTGAGCTGCTCTGAGCAACTTAACAGACTGTCACTGACTTTATGATCTCTAATAGCGATTACACTGGGCTTTTATTTAAACCTATATCTGTGTTTTACAGCCATTTATCTATGTTTATGGTTCTTATTTGGCACTGGACCAGGAGAACAGCATGTAGTTTTTTATGTAAATCACAAATACACAAGAAATGGCACTAAATTAGTCTTAAATCTTGAATTTTTATGTAGCTTCCATTTGTAATATTTCATTTTCATGTATCACATATTACCTCACTATAATAGCCAGCAATACTTTTTTAATTTTTTTTTTAAAAAACAGACTTAATAGACAATCAAACTGTTTATGTGTATGCATATATATATATATATATATTTGCACTATTAGACACTTTGATTTATTCATTTTGCTTATTCCTATCTATCTATCTATCTATCTATCTATCTATCTATCTATCTATCTATCTATCTATCTATCTATTTCTAATTTCCTTCGGTTAATTAAAGTTTTATCTCGTCGTACACGTTGCTGTTTGCATCAACTCCACTTTATTTTGGTGACATTTCATCCCGTTAGCTGCGACATTCAGCTGGTTGTAATCTGCAGCTTCACCACTAGGTGTTGGTAAATCCCACAAACGGCTCATTTAAAAAATGCTGACCTTAAATTACTTCATTATTTATGTTATAAAACAGACACGAAACTACTTATTAGACCTTATTTGAAAAGGCTGAAACCAAAATATGTTTTCATTTAATAAACTAACACTATGAACCCTATGAGGCTAATTTCAGGGTAATTTCTTTACTCTTAAGCTCTTATTTCGTTCACTTTAAACACCAGTCATACATGTTGAACCTTGTTTTTCTCAAAATAGTCTGGTCTATGCACAGCTTTAATCATCTGACATGATAATACTTCAAGATTTCTTTTTTTTTAAGAAAAAATCTTCTTATTTAGATGTTATGTTTCTACATATATCGCACTGTAAAAGGATTGTTTTGAATCTGGAAATAACCAAAAAATGGAAATAAATGTAATTATTTTATATATTTCCTGCAGTGTTCACATGTTGTAGTCGAACCGCAGAAGTGAGAAGCAACAAAAACAAAAACAAAATGACAGATTTGTTTGGGTTTGTGGGAAATACTGGAGATAATCTATGCACACATGTCACTAAAATGTATAATTATGATGTATGATTAGTCGTTTTGGGACATTTTAATGCAGAAATGTGATATATTGTAGCTTCAACATGCTTAAGTTTATCTGTTATTTTGTTAGACAGCTAACAATAAAGTTGCTGGGCTATTTTGAAAAAGTAGCATTTTGATGCCAATCCATTCAATAATTATTCAAATGTTTAACTCCCAACCATCTAAATTTTGTCCTTTACATCCTTCTCATCATAGAAAAGCTTCAGTTCTGTTTAAATTAAACAACATATATGTGGATTTACATGATTAGCTTGTGTTTATGAAGCCGCATGTTGATGTTTCCTGTTAGAAACCAACATAAGAAACTTTAAACTGTCTACCGTTGATGTCGTATCCGCTGCCGGAGCTTCTCTCCCCAAAGCAGAGACGGTGAGTTTCACCGAAGGAGTCGACGTCTGGAGACGGACAAAAAAACAAAACACAGACAAATAAAAACAGGGTAAACAGACGAGTCTCGCACATGATTGACCAAAACGATGTCAGCAGCTTCATTTAACTGATTAAAGAATGTCACCAATCAGATAATCTACACCCAGATACAAGTAAAAATCGGAATTAAATGAACGATTAATAAATTAAAGTTAGAGTGTTTTGTACATGTAAACCAAAATAGTACCAACATTAATGTATTTCAGATTTGACTTTGTACAATAAAAAAAAATACTTTAAGAAATTCCTGAGGGGAAATTTGGTTGTTGCAGCAAAAAGTGTAAAGTTACCTCCACCATAAATACTGATAAACAAGCAAAAAATATGCAGCAAATAAAGACAAACAATAAGAAAATGTTAAATGCAAAATAAGTGTAATAGATACTCTAAGTAAGAATGTACTGTGTGATAAACTCTAAATAAAGCTGTACTATGTACGACATTTGTTCGTTGTATGATGTAAGAGGTGCTATAAAATCTAAGATGTACTATATTATGAAACAAAAGGTGGTCATAATGGGGATTCTTCTCCCATAGGATTATTCGGCGAATGTTAAAGTTTTGATGCTGAAAACGACGCCTCATCTTATAATACATATTATATATTATATATAATATAAGACCAGAGGACTCCATCATATTTATTTTCTATTTTCCAGTAACTTCAGGTATCCGTCTGTCACCTTTCTCTCGTGTCCCTCCGGTGAGTCGGACAGGAAGCTGGCGTTGACGTCCTCCAGGTCTGACCCGCTAGAGCTGACGGAGGTGACGCTGAGGGCGTCGCCGCTGTCCCCCCCGCCGCCGCCGCCGCCGCCACTGCCACTGCCTTGGTACGGCCGGTAGTGCGAGTGGTCGAAGGACTTGGAGTGAGAGCCGGCGGCGCTGCTGGACCCGGCCTCTGTCAGCTGCCGGCTGGACGAGAAAAAAACAAAGGAGGCAGAGTTTTTACACGACCAGCGGTGTGAGAGAAACTCTGACTGTAACACCTGGACACATGAGGACACAGTTCAGACGGTGGACACTCACTCGCTCCAGCGCTTCATGATTCCTCCGTTCTTCTTGGCTCTGAGCGTGTTGCTGGCCGACTCCGACAGCGGCTCGATCTCACAGGACAGATTGTAGCTGCAGGAACAAACAAGAGTTTAATCGGAACTCATCTCAAGGATAAAACAGTAGAACACAGTTAATCAAACACTGATTTATTTTCACTATTAAACTGTTAATTGTTTATTGTTTGCTTGATTTGCTCTCATCTAAATAAATTCTTACAATCACCAGAGGGAAGAGCTCCACATCAACAGTCTTCCAGGGTTGTTCAAATATTTCTAGTCAAAGCGACCCTGTTTTAGATTTTGGCGTCATAACAACTCATAACATACTGAAGGCAAGAAGACTTTTTTACGTTCGCTTATTTGTCTCCAGGGCGAGACTAGACTCAGACGAGATGGTGGATTGAAAGATGAGCGACCGAGACTGACCTTTCTGCCTCGCTGAGCTTCTCCACGCCGGCGAACCACTCTCTGAAGTGGCTGTCCTGAGTGAAACTGTAGTTGTTGGAGGCCAACTGGAGCAGCTTGATCTGAGCGATCACCTCGAACTCCTGCAGGCGGAAGAGGAGTGAAATCGTCTTTAAACCGTCTGCTCCAAGACGAAACGCAACCTCCGTGATGATTTAGAATCTTTTTCAAGCAAACAAGAATTTCCAACTCACCTTTCTTCTCTTCTCGAAGTTGATCAGACCACCCTGAAAAACAGGAGATTTAAAAACATTAGACGGGTTAAAAAACAAACACATTGGCAATCAAAGATCAAGGATGCGGTGTAGGACCTCAGTGTAGTCCTTCATGGCAGTGTCCATCATCACCAGGTCCGTCAGGAAGGTTCCCAGATAAGGAATTGTCCCCTGCATCACTCCCTGTTCACAGAGGGGCAATAAGGCACTTTTTTAAAATGTCAAAAACACTTTTTTCAGGGCAGAATTATCCACCTCTGCCACTGTACTCTTATTTATGAAAATGACAGACCCAGATCTCAAACTAGGAAACCCCCCAGAATTTTTTTTGTGAAAGAAAAACTGCATGAAAAGTAGAAGTTGAACATTTCTTTGAAATCCTGCAACTTTTCCTGCTGAAATGCTTCAAAGACCTGACTTTAAGATAGCGTGTTTTGGCTGCTCTGGAGCAGAATACAAAAGAAATAAAAAGAAAAATTGATGCCATTTTTGCAAAGAACATGCCACTGAACAAAGGAAAGTCAGAAAGATAGAACTGGGGTGAATGCGGGCGCAGTTGTGGATTTAATGGGGCTAAGCTAGAGATCCAAAGAAAGGCAGGTTAAAATCAAAAATGGCCGACGAGTCACATTAGATTCTTAAAATAACAGTCAAAACACATTTTAACAGGAGTTTAACACAAACTAAGCTGCTCTCGACACTGAAATCTGACAACAAGTTTCAAAAAATGCCAACATTTCTCCATTTTTGTCAAATAAGCAAAGCACACGGTGTAATTGTTGTGATTATTTAGCCACTAGATGGAGCTGTCGGCACAAAATTGACACTGCTAAGATCTAACTCTTCTTATGCCATCTGGTCTCACCAGGTCTCTCTGCTGCTGGTGTCTCCTCTGAGCTCGTTTGGGGTTGATTTCCAAAGTCGCAAACTTCGAGGTTCCCTCCTGCAGGAAAACACAAGAGTTTCCGGTAAATACGTGAAGAAAATGAAACCCGTGAGGCCTGAAATATTCAGTAGTTAGCACAGCGATAGAGATGGTTTGTTAAATGCGCTATAATGGAAACAAAAAGGTGAACATTAGGTGAATCAGAGCAGAACACGTCATACATTTAGGTGGGTACATCGCAATATTTTAGATAAATTCTGACGATAACAGCAACTATGAAGGATCATTACACGAATTCAGGTTAAATTTCTTTGCTTTCTACAGACAAAGAAATCAGGAGGTAACCTTGGAAAGTCAGTTTGACATTTTAACCCAACACAAACCATACAACTGGACAGATTTTGAGTTTTTTTAAATTCAGCATTTGGAGATTTGAGGAAGCTCCTCTTTAACCACAGAACATTTTCGTTGGCTAGATGGAGTTTCCCTTTAAAAACTGTTGCTTTCTAAACACAGTTTGGCCGTTCTAACATGTGCAGGGATTCCAGACTTTGTGGTTATCAAGCAGGAAGCTCCTTTAACGGCTAAAAAAGCTTCATATTTTTCACTTTCTTCACACTTTCTGGGGTCAAGAAAGTGCACCAAAGCAGCTGTTTGACCGAGCAGCTTCCCTTCAGAGCACTTTTCCTCGTCGCCTTCTGGGTAACCTCAGAGAAGAAGTGGTAGTAAATCCCCCTCCTCCTCTTGCACATTCCTGTGCGTGACGTAATGCTGAGAGGCCTCCGCAGAACCGAGAAACTGAAGCCGACCGAGTGCAGCGAAGGCAGCGGCCTGGACGGAGCAGATAGGGCGAAGACGGGGCGACGCCCAGAGCTCCGAGAACTTTTAGGCTTCCATCGAGTCGGAGGTGTTATCTCCAACCTGCCGAAGGTTTCCTCCCCGCGACGTCAGCAGGGATTCCCTCAGAGGAGGCCCAGGGCGTTCACCGGCTGTTACATCAGAAAACTGCTCGCCACCTTTATTTAGCCTCAACGTAACAGTGCGATAAGTTTGAGAGCAACAAGTTAAAGCTCCAAGTTGGGTAATAATCCATGTTCTTATATCCCAAAATCAACAACAAAGACTTATATTATGGATTCCTCGCTGCCATGGAGATTCATTGTTGTCCAAACCTATACAACGACTCAGCCTGGTTCCACAAATCAAATGTGGATCAATCATCTGGTAAACTAATCCCCTTCTGTTTGAGTGGCATTCAATAACACCTCCACTGCCCAGCTGTTTTGTGAAACTTCTGATGAGAAATCAATCTGTTCTTCTCACTAAAAATGGGCTTATCTAGTCATTTAAATCCAACATGATCACGAAACAGTCGCACTCAATGGGTTAACACGAGGACTTTCACACCGCACCCCCTCAATACCTCCTTGTCTTCTTCAACAGCATGTCGCACTGACGCTGTCAATTCTGAGGCTTCATACTTCATTAAAAAAACACTGCTAGGCCAACATGAAAGTGGTCACTATTCATTTTAATTCCTAACAGTATGATCTGCTGACAAGAAGTTCCAAGTCTCTGATTTAAAATTAGCCTTTAAAGTAGTTTCCTTGTGCGGCTAAACACTGCTCCCAGTGCTCCTGCAACACTCTCAAAGCTCCCTCCAAGTCCAATTCTAACCATTATAGAAAAATATTTGCAATTTTACCGTGGACGTCAAACATGTGCGACCTTAGATGGGTTTGTGACTATGATCCAGACATCAAACAGCATTTTCCATGGCTGAAGAAGGTGCGTCAAGTCAATAGCGTCACCACGAGCATGTTCATCATTTTCTTTTGCATTTATGCATTTGCACAGCTTGAATCCATCTCTAAGGATCGGACTGGAAACGCCGAATCCCACTCAAAAGCCCTAAAGGCGTCCAAGGGAGAACGTTTGATGCAACGCAACTGTCGCTCTTTGCCAGATTTGGCTCCGTACGACTTCCCCAAAATGAAATTGAAGTCTTGCTGTTTTGACACAGTTTAGGAGATTCAAGGCTCATCACAGATAGCGACAAACACACTAACAGAACTTGTGACTCCAACTGTGTCTCGTAACAGGACTTAGGAGGCGCTACAAGTGTTGCAGGAGCACTGGGAGCACTGTTTAGCTGCACAGGGGATGCTGGCCAACGTACTTGAGTTTTTTTTGTTTGTTTTGTTTTGTTTTTTACAAAGACTGGGAGCTTCTTGATTGCACTTTGTATTCTTTGTCCTTCTTCTATTTTGAACTGCTGACAACTTTAACACCTTTGCCTTTTTTACTGTTAACATTTTGACTTGATTTACAGCACCAGAAGCCTGTTTTTATTCCAATTTTATAAAAGATTTGTAATAGCGACAAGGATTGGAAGTAAGATTTTTGGAAATTAAACCTAAAAAAGAATCGTGTCTGTTTGTTCAGTCGTGTTCCTCTACGTACCAGCCCTGCCGTCCTTGTGCCGAGTGCATCAGGTGTCAACACCTCTCTGCATTTAGGCCAATAAATCAGATTAATGATGACAGCAGTCTGTCAGCTGCAGAGTCCACCCAGGACTCCGTGAGGACACCGTGATCCAGCAGAACCTGCAGGATGTTTCTCTGGATCGTCCTCTGCAGCTGTTTTTCAGACAGATGTGAGGAAGGGCAGCGGTGGGAAGAGGCGACCGAGGCGAACATCCTGCTGCAGGCGTTACATAACTCCCACTGAGAGATTGATTAGTCGGTCTGATTAACACGAGGCTGATTAGAGGCAAACACTTAGTTAAGGTGCGTCTCTGTCAGGGAACAAACTCTCCTCGCTGCTCTAATTCAGTTTGTTCTCATCGAGAGGCTGTCGTTAGTTTTAGGAATAGATAAAACAACAATATTAAATGACCACTTGGTGATATTGATGTAATCAAATAATAATTTAAATAATGAAAAATTAATTCTTCAATTAATCACCTTACTGTTTGGCTTACAACGTTCAGAAAATTGTAAAATGTCCATCACAGTTTGTAGACAACAGTCTGACTTTGATTTAATTATTAAATTAAATACAACAAAATTAGACTAATGTTGTAAAGGACTTAAGTAGCTGCCAACTATTTACTTGGAATACTTTATATATTTTTTAAATAACATTTTATTTCATTTTTTTTTTTAAAAAGTATTTCTGATTTATTTTTTAAAATAATATTGAAAGCTGGAATCAGCTGTTTTTTGATATTACGGATTAATTATTTAGTTGAGCAACCAAAAAATCGATTCAAATTGTTTAATTGTGATATTTTAAAACAAATAATATCCATGAGCCTTAAGAGAAACACTTCATTGCGTGAATATGTTGACCGAATAATAGAAACAATCTGAATTACAACAAAGATTTGTAGTGTCTTCATATTACAAAACAAAATATTAACATTAAATTAATGCCCAGAACTAAGAAAATACTCAAAATTCTGTTTTGTGAACCATTTGCAGGGTATTTTTGTGGTTATTTTCACGTCAGACAATTCCATTCTGTTATATTAATGAGCTTTAATGAATGAGTCGTCTTTTTTTTTATTTTAATAAACTAAACTGTGTGTTTACTGTGTGCTGCTGACTCACCTTCACCAGCAGCTCTCGACTGAGGGAGTAGTTGTTGTCGTCGGAGAAGATCTCTGACAGCTCGCGGAACATCCTGAAGCTTTCCCTGCAGGAGGACAGACGTCAGGTGATTAAAAATGTAAAAAAAAAAAAAAACAACTTCATCGATAATACTGAGCAGGCGTAAACCTACCGCGACACCTCCTCCCAGGTCCTCTTCAGGCGGTGGATGGCGTTGCACTGCAGGGCGGACAGGATGGCTCGCAGCGACGAGAAGTTCTTCAGGATCCGACACTCCTGAAGGCAACAAAGACCCGGTCAGAAACCACAACTCCACTCTTTAAACCAGTTCAGGTAAAGCGGGCGTGCTGCTCACCCGCGCCACGTCGATCCACCTCTCCAGCAGCCGGGCCCTCTGGTTGGGCTTCAGCGTCGGGTTGCTCAGGCAGGTGGTGATGACACAGTTGGTGACGGAGTTGAACTGGGCCACGGTGGCTCTGATGGTGGGAGCCAGGTGCTCCTTCCCCTTCTTATCCCGCTGGGACCAGATGCCCCCGAGGCAGTGGTAGGGAACCACCTTCTTAAACAGGTCCTGGGTGCACACACGGATACAGGAAGTTGAAAATGTGTTGGAGCTTCTGTGCACATTTGGACACTAGAAGTCCTGAAGTTTCTGAAAATGTGTCACCTGAAGAAGCAACCTCACCAGGCAATTACACCTTTTATTTTTACATTTTTGCCTTTATTTGATAGTGCAGTAGAGAGAGGAAAGTGGAGAGAAGAATGGGGGAAGGACCTGCGGAAAAGGGCCATGAGTGGGATTGGAACCCATGACCATGTGTCGGGGATTACAGCCTCTGCACATGGGACGCCAGCTCAACCAGGTGAGCTGTAGCGGCGCCCATTACACCTTTTTTTTTAAAATGGAAAAACTGTATTAGATGCAAATTTATAGCAGAATATAACTGTTTTGATAACATATCTGTGATTAGGGAGAGTTTTTAGGACTTCTTGAATGTCTGAACATCCTTGGACTTCAAGAATTCAAAACAAAAAGCACATTGTTCAGGAGGTTTCCAGCATTTTCGAGCTCTCATCACTTCATCCGTACAGCAGACTTGTGATTTTTTCAAGGCTAAAGAAACACACTTGACCTCTGTTAATAACATAACTGTATCAGAAAGTATTTTTTCCACAGAGTAAATCATATCTATTAGATGATCCTGGTATCAAATGTGTTTAAAATGCTCCTCTCATTGTCTAGAACTTGTTCTGACCAACCACCATCACACATGCTGATATGAGCCTGGAAAGTTTACCCAGAATGCACTTTGTAAAGTTTTCTCTGGTGAATGATCAGAAACCAGAAACACATCCAGGGTACCAGTGATTGTTTCTATGAGTCCATGTCATTAAACTGCTGCAGTCTGACTGTTACCACTATGAGACATCCCATAATACAGATGCTTAAAGTCAGAACAAATTAATAAAAGCCAGATTTAGTGTTCAGACTGCGACACCTGGATGGATGTAAAACTGATCTGGTTGCAGTTTAACAGTTTAACTCAAATGTGTTTTTCAGCCCTGAAAATCACACGTCGCTATCTCCTGTATGACAAAAGAAAAAATGATAATTTCTTTAATGAAATAAACATCTAAAAGCTTGTTTTTCATATTACTAAGCTGTCAGGGTGATACCACATTTGTCACTGTGTCTCATACAAAAGCACTTTGCAGCTTTTTTGTGCAACTCTTTCTCTCACATTTTCGGATTTGCAGCCTTAAATAATGAAAAAAAAACACAAGAGCGAATTTGTTGAAAAGTCTTAAATTGCTTAAAAAATACTCCTTTATCTCTACTATTAAATAAAAAAAGCTACGCATTTATCTTCAAATAAATCCCCCCTGATTAGATTTAGCCAAATTAGCATTCAAGCCGTTTATAAAATATAAATCATTGGCTAGTTTTAAAACTGTTTGTTATTTTTAAGAAGTAAGAGTGCTGAGTAAGAATACACAATCCGACTGATGATGCATCATTAGTTATTAAGTGCACCGATGTCTGTTTTCTTAGGAGGATTATGCACTTCTGGTCATGTAAACGTTTGATCTCAACAGCGTCGGAAGCTGCAGAGACGAGACTAAATCTGTCGATGGGGGAAACGTGCTCACCGCGTCCATCAGCGTGAACTGCTCGGCCACCATGATGGGGTCGAACGACAGGAAACTGAAGGCAGGAAGCTCGTCCTCAAAGCCGCTCTCTTCCTGCGTGGCGAAAGGGCAGCCGATGTGTTCCCCTGAAGAGAAGAGAAAAGAAAAACAAACACGTTTTTAACAGCGCTGCCTCCACCTGAGCCTGAACACAGCTCCTGCATCTTCGTCCTCTCTGTGGCCTCGGTGTGTGTTGTAGTTCTGCTAAACAACATCATGTGTCTGCAGCTTCCCTTCCAACATATACAAGCTGTCTACGATCAGACTCTGAGCACTCCCTGCCCTGTGCTCCCTCTCCTGTCCTGCCTTCATACCATCAGGATCAGGCTCACACTGCTGTCGGCGGTGGAAGTGGGCCAGCAGGTTGCGGGCTCGGCGCTCCAGGTCCGAGCCGGGGAAGTGCAGGTGAAGGTAGGACAGCAGCTGGTGCAGACAGTCGTAGTTCGGAGGGCTCCAGAAGTCCTCGGAATACTGGTCCAGCCACGCGCCCAGGATGGACGAGACGGTACTGAAACACACACAGGGGATCATCATCATCAGCTACCGGAGGTTTGTTTGGATCAATATCAGTTATTATTGATCCTCTGAAGCTCAAAACCCATTGTCTCACCAGATTCTGTAAGAACTCATGAGTAACTTGCTGTTTGGTTGGGAAGATAAACCAAATCGTAGCTGAAAACTGTAAAATTGAACCGAGATTACTTTATTTTACATGCAACTATTCTTTTTTTTTTTTTTTTTTTTTAAATAACCGTTCACATCAGATTTTGAAAAAAGAAAAAAAAAAAGGTAAATATATATAATACGCACGCCATTGCACAACTGAGAAGCAATGACTGACTCAACTGTGAGTTTATCGTGTGCGACTCACAGTTTCGTTACTCAAATCTAACCTCGACATTTTCGTCAAAACCTCTTTATTCTACCCGTCTCAATCAAAATTTTTATTAAAATGAACAGTTTGCACTAGATTCTACTAAAAATCTTAATTTCTTGCCAAAAATAGGAAGCTGCTTATTTCTTCAGATACAACATTAAATGAAAATGCAACTTGTCATAGTTAGAAACAACAATTTGGAGAGAGACATATTAAACAATTATAAAAAAACTCTTACATAAGCAGGAAGTATTCAAAGGCAAACTTCAGCATGAAGCTAGAACTTTAGAAACACAATTAACTTCCAAAAAATAAATAAAAAATGCTCAAAGTCAAACTACTTGTGCAATTTTCTTTGGACATTTGTCAACCACCTTACTAAGACTAATGCTACCTACGAGCATTACTTTCAATGGGGCGTGCTAACAATGCTAAACGACAGCTGTAAGTGCTGGTTCCACTGAGCTATGCCAACATGGATGAAATGATAATCTGCTCCATGTGTTGAGCACCTTTAACAAACAATGTAGGAGAAAACGGCTTAAAAAAAAGTGAAGCTAACAATGCTAACAACCCGCCAATGAAAGCTACGGCGGACAGCAAAGGTGTCTCCTCCAGTGATTTATCACGTCTTTATCAGTTCATGAACTGCGTTTTATCAAACTCCAACAGACTCGAGGCCCCCCCTCAGCCTGACAGAAAGACAAACCGGCCGCCACGACTGCCTTAAAGAGTCGACTTCCCTTTAACCCGGGCCGAGAGGCCGAGGGGCGGCGCCGCAAACGTTCTCCTGATTAATGTCGGCAGCTCGACACTGAAGGTCGAAGCGAACTCACTTTCTCAGCTCTGTGCAGTCGTCCTGGGACACTCTGTGTGCTGTGGCTGCAGGCACGTTTTGGAGCTTGGCATACCTGAAAAACAAACCAGGTCAGCGTTAATGACCAAGATAATTTAAAAAAAAGAGATTCTTTCTGACTATAAGAGAAAAAACCAGCCTCTGCTTTGATTTATCTGGTGAGAAAACAGGTTACTTTGTGTAAATGTTGGACATCATGTTTGAAAATGGCAGCAGAAAATCACCGTAAAAATATTAAATAACATAATTTAGTGTTATTTTAGTAATTTTGTTAAATTACAGAAATTAACTCGTAAAATCCTCGAAAAAAGTCATTAATTTACACATTAATAAACAAGCCACAAGTGTAAATTATGTCCACATAAATAATCTATATTTTACTTCATTTCATTAGTGATTTTTTCAACCTTATAGTACATTTTACAGTATTTAAATCAGCAAAAATATAATTTACTGCATAGATGTGAGTTATTATTTGAAAGAAAAAATATCTATATAATGCACTAAAAATGGCAATTTATTTTTTAAACAGTTATTTTAAAGATTAAGGTATTAACTTACATGTTAACTGTTAAATAAAAATAACAGGTCAAAACTATAAATAACATCTACATCAAATAATATCATAGGTTATACGACATTTTATGACAGTTTAACTGCATTCAGAACGGCAGCATTCAAATATCCTGATGCAGATAATTATACAGATGATTTTTGTTTATTTTTATTTTATTTACTTTGCATTGTTTGTCTTTTTCTTTTTCACCAATTTACAAATTACTTAATTATTAACTTTTTTATTTTATTTATTTCCAGTTACTATTATTTTACTTGTCACTTTCAGCCCTGTCTTTATGGTGTTAGCGTCCATTTTCTTTCATTCCACTTCCAGTTCTTTTTTATTTTTTTGTGGCCGTTGCTGTATTGATTTATTTTGTAAATCTTTTACCATATTAACTCTATTTCTCCACTTTTGCCTCTCTGTTTTTGTTCCTTCTGTTTGGACTGACTGTCCTTCTGTTCAGTGGCCTTTCTGAGTATATTTATTTAGTTTTTGCACTGTCTGTGAAGCACTTTGCAAACTAAAGTTGTTATTGTTGTTATACTATTTTCTGGCACGCTTGCTGCCAGATTTTCACAGTTTTTTCAATGGAATGTTTATGTACAGTGCGTACTTTGGACTACTCTACCCATATAGAAGATAAATGTATATAGCAGGACATCATTCCTAATGGCAGACGTACCACTAATCTGTAAAAAGGTAAAAAGTACAATAATTCCAAGTGAAATGCAGCGTACATTAAGTAAAAAATACTTCAGTTCTTATGTTCACCACTGCTAAAGTCTGATTTTTCTGTCTATGTTGGGCGTTGAAGAGCCAACAGGTGAGTCCGTGGCCACCGTACCTGTTGAGCAGGAGATCCAGCACCTGCTTGGTGGAGGCGAAGGACCGGTAGGTGCAGAGGAAGATGGTGACGTAGGTGGAGTCTTTGCCCCTGAAGGCCGACACCATGTACTCCACCAGCCTCTCCAGAGTGCCGGCCTTGATGGTTCGCACCTTGCAGGTCTCGTAGAGGCTCAGGGCCGAGTCCGTGTCCACGCCCAGCCATCGCTGCCCCTTACTGGCCGACTGGTGGAGCTGCACCTTCCTCAGCGTGATGGTGAAGATGGCGTCCTCCTCGGCCTCCTCGCCGATCTCCTGCGTCGAGCTCTGCAAGACAGAAGAGAAGGATTGTGAGAATTTTTCGTCCAAATAACCACTTCAGTCTGTCTAAAAGGACGAGTTGGCATAGCAGGACAAGGTTGTGATGTTAGCAGCTAACCTACAGGAACCTACTGTCGACAATGTCTGGGATGACCGACAGGATGTAAAACTCCAAAGAGAGGACAAAACACACTCATTACTGATCTGGAAACACTGGTATGCTCTTATTATTTGATATATTTGCTAAACATCAAACTACAATCACACACTGGGGCTCATAAACAACAAAAGCCGCCACAATGCGGAGCTTTCTTCACAGCCATACAGCAGGACCTCTGTACAGAAGAGGCTTCACAGCTGCTGCCTACTTCAGGTTCATGCTGGTGGTCTTTTCGTGCCGCAACAAACGCTTCAAACATCTATTTTAGTGCAGATTAGAGGGAGTCTGAAGATGGAGAAAAGATGCCGCCGTCACCCTGCAGAAGCTAAAAACGTCAAAAGACAAGTCGAACCCTTTAATTATGACCATCTGCGATCGGCTCGGCTCTCTTCGGTCGGCCTCCCTCTGAGTCACACTTTGTGAATCATGTGCACAAACAAACAAAGGCTTGTTACTAAACAGAGCTTGCTGGATAACGGCAACGACAATACAAGCTGCAGCCTGAATATCCCCAAACAGGGAATTAACACAAGCCGCTTGTGTCGTGAATGAGAGCTGCATGTCGCCATCGCGGCTTTGTGTTGTTGTTTTCTCCCGAACGTTTGCAAACAAACCGCAGGAGAACGCTCTGATGTCGACAGAGGCGGTTCCATTCATCACCTCGGCACGTTATTGTTTCATCGTGTGTGGATCCTGCATGATCACGGTTACACAACGGAAAACAATCAAAGCATTACGACACTGAGCTCCGGTTCAAAGTCGGCTCGTTTAATAATCGGACTAACTTCTGACAGCTTAAGAGTGAAACTGCATCTTTAGCGGTTATTTCCTTTAGAGCACAAAGCTCTACTGAAACTGCCTGCAGTGCAAAGAGGGACTCTAAGTGCTTTACAGGAACTAAAAATAGCATTTCAGGGCAATAATTCCTTCAGAGATTTGAATTGCAGCACAGGGCTTTTTCATGTTTTGCATGCCAAAACGTTAAAATAACAAAAACTAATGTGGCAGCAAATGAAGATGACATAATAGTGAAAAGAGCGGGGCAACAGAAATACTAAATAATGCAGAAATGCATTCCTAACATTATACATATTAGATTTTAAGTTATGAAGGCTGCAAGATGGCTGGATTCCTAAAACAATCTTGTTCAGTGTGACATCATAATTATTTCATAATACAAAATATGCAAAATATTTGCACTACACGTGATGATTTCTCATAGTTTTTAAGAGTCATTTACTTCCACCTTCGTAAAAACGACTGGATGACAACAAAATGTCCATTACAATCATTTTCCACTGTTTGTGTCTCCATATTCTCTGGTTTTAGGGCACCAACTGTTTACTTTGAGGTGTTTAACTTCTAATATTCAACTTTAAAACGGATGAATTCAGCAAGATCTAAGAGCCCAATAAGTCGGAGGAGGCGATTTGTTGGATTTGCAGCAAAAAGGTAGCGTTCAAAAACCGCTATTCCTACTAAAAAGCACAGCTGCAGCATTAATTCCAATTATTTGTGTGACAATTAAGCGTCAACTAAAATTTCATGGTCAAAAAACCAAGTGAACATCAGTGCAAGAAAGCTGAAACATGGCTCCTGTGATCAATTTGTTTGTTGTGAATTTGGCTGCAGTTTTGTGCAAAGATGCGACTGAGACGCACACTTCTGGAAACGATGGAAGCAGCTCGACGGTAATTACAATCAGGAGTGCGAATATAACTCAACTGGGATCACACAGCACAGTATGTGAAGACTAAATCACTGCTGCAAACCTCACACCACCAATTCTCCTGAAAACAAGTGAAAATACACATAATTGAAAAGCTAAACCAGTGATCACAGCCTACGAACATGAACATCTGCTCTGAGCATCACTTCTATTGTTGTATATGTGAATATTTCTGACTGCTTTTAAACTAACCGAATGTTCAATTATGCATTTGAAATCAGTACTAACATGAAAAAAGGTACAAAAGGACACAACACAGAAGAGCCATCAGCCCAAACATGTGACTCTAAACATGAGACTGAGCTAGTCTGTGTGGAGGTCAGTGATACTGTCGTATTGATTTTAGAGGCCTTGTTCTCTGTGTTTAGGGCTCATATCAGCATAAAGGCATCAAAAGCACATTTTTTGTATGTTCTTTGAGCCAAATTTGTGACTATAAGTGACACAAAATAAAGCTCACTTCACTGAAATTGGCTTCTTTTCAGAAGAAATTGGAAAATAAACGTTGTCTAGCATTAAAAACGAGGTGTAATTTCTCATTTTTCCAACACAGAGGGCTGTGTTGATGCTCCACAACCCAACACTAGCAGCTAAATAAAGCCCAGCAGATGCCTGCTATTGCTGTGAAACACTTTGAAGCAATAAATAACCCATTTTGTTTGCAACAGCACGTGTATGTAACAGCAGCTTTGGAGTAAAATGACCCGCGCTGAACATATCTAGCCTAAATAACAGAGGAGTGAATCACCGAGGCCTCAGCGGAGGAATGTAACGCCACAGTCATCTGTCACGGCCGCTCAGTGTGCATCCTGGGAGCATTACTCATCACGTCCAGGCCTCGTCGCCACTTCCTGCTTCAACGACGGCTTTTTTTGGTCTCCGTCCACGCCCTCCGTTGGGCGTTTGTTACCACGGAAACAAGCTCGAATGAGGATGGATTCAGAGAACTGGTGCATTGAGCGGAGCGGCGACGTCACGTCGGGTTCACGTATCGATTTAAACCAAAGATATGAATTAAAACGGACGAATAAAGACGCTACAAGGCTCAGCATCTTTAAAATCAGCAGATCGAAACAGTAAACCAGCACAACAGACACTGTAATGGGGCTCAGTCTGAAAAGATTCTGTGACTTATCACATTTCAGCTGCATTTAACATGGATTTGGCTTTTTAAGAACATGATGAACTGTTTCCAATGACTTTTATCAAATACATTTTGCTGAATTTGGACTGTTTTCTGAGCATTTCTCACTTTTAAACTAGTGGACTTGTGTAAATTCAAGCTACCATTTAATTCACAGGAAAATCAGCTGTTTTTGAAAGAGTAATTTTACATTTTGTACCAAGAAACTAAAAGAAATTCAACTCGTTTACCAAAGATAAGCATCTACGGTGGTTGCACTGATGCATTTATAGACATATTTATGTGTGTTTGCCCAAATTTGTGCACACAACGGTGAAGATTTGATGATCTTCTTTGTTCTATAGTCAAAGGATTTAGAGGCTTTATGGTCAAATAATAATAAAGACGTTATCAAAGCAATAAAGTTCTCCTTTTTTCCACTACTTACCAACTTTTTACAGATAAAACAAAGCTAAACTGCAGACCTCAATGGTGCAAAACTGACATTTTTCACGATTACATCTGGCATTTTATGCAACTATTTGTTCACATTAATGAAAACACAATCATCAGCTGCAGCCCTGTTTTAGTTGCAGTTGTCTTTATGCCTTAACAACCAACCTACACCAGATAAATCTCAAAACACAATAGATTATGTAATAGAAGGAGGAGAAGGATGCTCCACATACATAAAAACCAACGACACAACAATGCGTTTTGAATATCTCTGGGGTTTGGAGTGCTGGTCGGACAAACCGATGAATGCAACTGCATGTTTTGTCACCACAGGAACTTACAGAAGGCTTTTTTCACTACTTACTGAAGTATTTTTGTAGAAAAAAAGATGCAAAACTGTCAACCTAAACTTAAGATTTCACCCTAAACTGTGACAAATCTTGAACTTTTTTCCCATTGTTGCATCTAGCGTTCTATACAGACCCATACATGAACCTTTACCATCTAAAACAAACATTTACGTGCATATTGCAGAAGCAGCTGTATTTTGCTTGTGCAAACAGATAAAAATGTTTTCCCAACACTTTAACTGTTTGTTGAGCTGTGAGACAGAAGTGGGAATAAAAGGACGGTTTAAGCATCTGTATTGTCGACCTGAAGGTAAACATTAAACTGGTGAGGGCTCCTTCAGGATCCTCCCTCCATGTCTTTTTTTAATAGATGGCGTTGAAGGATTAAATGCTGCAGATAGTCATCAGCTGCAGCTCTGTTTTATATCAGAACAACCAACCTCCTGAAGATAAATCCCAAAACACAAGAAGGCCAAACTGTTCCAACAATAAATGCTCTTAATCTCGAGCAAAAGACAAACTGAGCGAAACAGACGCTGGAGATTCTCCCAACAAGACGGCGGTGAGTCACGTACGCAGAATTCCTCAGCGTTGGGAGGACGTATGTGACAGATAAATGTGGGGGGAAACAAACCCCTGGTCGGCTGTAAATAACGTCCTGCGCGGCGGCCGGAGCGCAGCTGCAGCCGAGGGCCTTGACAGCAGGACGGGAGCTTATCAGCCAAAACCACAGAGGCAGAGCCGCTATCGTTCCGAGCCCCGAGAAACGCAGCAGCGCTCAAGGGCAGCGGCTCGCTGCGTCCGGCGAGTCGATTCCCAGAATAAAGCTCCTATTCATGCCTCCTCGGCCGAGCGTTGCCATGAAAACCGAACCCCGTGTACCACTTGAAACGCACAGCGATCAATATGTTTTTTTAAAAAAGAAGCCTTCAGCGCGGCTATAACTGAACATTCACGCCGGAGTTTAAATAATAAAACAAAGGACAAGATATTATTTCAGTTAAAGAAGAGCTTTTGCTTTTGTTGGTCGCTTCAAATCTCACAAATGTAAATTACACCTGCAGCTGGTAAAAACACTGCACTGGTTTTTCTCTGCTACCTTTTATTTATTTTCAATTACACAGTTTAGATGCATCCTAAATAAATACAATATGTGATACGTGTGTCCACATTTTTGCACACAACTATAAAGATTTGATGTTTTTAACATTTTAGGCAAGTTTCTGTTCAACCGACAGGGAAATTAGTTGTCAAAAAAATCCTTAATCATGAGAGAAGGAGGAGATTTAACACAGAATGTGTTCATGAAAGAGTGATTTCATATTTTGCAGTAAAAAACAAAAACAAAATTTCAACCTGTCTACATAAGAAAGGCTTACATTATGGTTGTACAGTTGTTTTCCTGCTAGACAAGCAAAAAAAACTACTGTAATGTCTCTGAAATACATAAAATATGTGATATGTTTGCCCATATTATGCACACAGCCATAAAGATTGTATTGTTTTTTAAATTTTAGACTAATTTCCATTTAAAATTCAAATAAAAATCCTTAGTGGTGAGAGAAGTAGGAGCACAGAATATTGTTCATGAAGGAGTGATTTTTTATCTATGTTTTTATGAACAATTTCCCCCTTTTCACAACAAAACACGCTTAGAACGTGGAATTCTTTATGGACATTTGCATTCTTCTCATACAAAAGCAGAAAAATAGTGTAATTTCTACTTTTTTAAAGAAAAAGGTGATATGTTTCCCCATATTTTTGCACACAACTACAGAGTTGATGTTTTCTATATTTAGACTGATGTAAATTTAAGTTTCCATTCAATCGACAGGTAATAAGTTGTGAAAAACATCCTCAGTGGTAGGGAAAGGAGGAGACTTTATACAGAATGCAGCTTTTTTAAAGGAGTAATATTATATTTTGTGCTAAAAAATAAAGTAAGATTCGACATGTTCACAAATAACAGTTAGTATAGTTGTATTTCACTGATACACAAGCAAAAAAATATACGTTTGCTCCTTTGTCTTTGTTGCAGATTTTAAAGATTTAGTGCTTTTCTTTGTTATATATTTGAGGATTCTGAGGCTTTGTGCTTAAATGCAGCAATAAACAAGGTATCAGTGCAGCGATATGTTTAGTTTGCTGTCGATCTAAAGAATACATTCTTTTAAACTGAAATAAGCCAATATAAATACACAAGAACAGCGGATGCTCATGAAAAGCATTCTCGTTAATCAATTCAATCACCTTTTCCACAAACAAACAAGATCGATAAGAACTTTCTGTGTAAATTGGAGGGAATTCCCTGTTAAACATGCTCAGGAAGCTGCTCCACTTTCTTCTTTCAGTAAACTGAGGTTTGTCCCACATTCCTTCTCCCTGACTCAGAGCTTCAGTCGACCAGATCAGCACCGTCCCGGTTTAAAAACGGCCGGGATGTGGCGGCTCAAGCACCCAAAAAAAATTATACCAAGCGAAACAAGGTTAAAAAAAAATACATGCAGCTCGGAGTTGTTTTTTTTTTTTTTTTTTTACACGAGAACAAGGACTTGAGTGGAAATCACCGAGTCCACATCCATGTCCTGTGATCTCTTGTCATTTTCTCCCAGCCTGAGGAAAGAAGCTATTTTAAGAGGATCAGGAGATTTGCTTGCTGACTTTTCTGGATTTTGTCCTGGAAGATTTGTCACTTTTCCGTGATAAGCTGCTCTAAAGTAAACACGGGGTGGATGGACTCTGACAACAAACTCTAAGAATAAACCTCGTTTTTATGGCATCTTTCAAAACCAGAGTAGACTTCATGATTATAAAAAATCAAACATTGAAAACACTTCCGATGAAGCACAAATTTCCCTTTTCACCTTTGTGTTCTTTGTCCAAGTAATTAAACTTGTTTTCAGTCCTGCTCTCAACATTTTTGTCATTTTCCAGCTGTGTGTCGTCTCTTTTATCCACCGTGGCCGACCGCAGCTCAGTCATCTTACATTAAATCAAGCAAATTTTTTAAAAAAGCTCAGCAAAATCAGCATCACGGGTCCTTAAAGTGTAAAAAAAAAAGAGGGTTTTCCATCATTTCTGAGCCTCAGAACTTCATCAGTCCAGCAGATAGCCACATGACATGTTAGGAGGTAAAACACATCTGAGTTCTGGTAAAAACTGACACCAGATCAGTTCTACATCCATCCAGGTGTCACAGTCTGAACACTGGATCTGGTTTTTGTTCATTTTCTTAAGCATCAGTATTATGGGATGTTTCGTAGTGTGAACAGCCAAAAACATTCCCAAAATACCTCCAACTTATCCAAATCTTCTCATAAGCTTCCTAAAATTACTATAAAATGGGTCAGAATACTTCAAACGCTTCCACAATTTGACCAAAAAAAGTAAAATTTGAGTCAAAATGGTTGAAAATGACTCAAAAAATTGACTAAAATGACAGAAAACTGTGTAAAATTATTCCAAACATGAAGTAAAATTACCAAAAGTGTCCACAATCACCTAAAAAGATGATTAAAATGATCATTAGATGTGTCCAGAATGACTCAAAAGTACCCCAATCAATTTTATAACCAGCTGGTAGCATCAGTATTATGGGATGTCTCATAGTGGTAACAGTCAGACTGCAGCAGTTTAATGACATAGACTCATAGAAACAATCACTGGTACCCTGGATGTGTTTCTGGTTTCTGATCATTCACCAGAGAAAACTTTACAAAGTGCATTCTGGGTAAACTTTCCAGGCTCCTATCAGCATGTGTGATGGTGGTTGGTCAGAACAAGTTCCAGACAATGGAAGGAACATTTGACACCAGGATCGACAGGACTTACCAGGGTTTTAATTTTTTGAATAAACAGAATCTCAATAATGAGCCTATTCCTCACTCAGAAGCTAAGTTGGGCAACAGAGATTAAATTTATGCTTCATTAAGAGTGATTTCAAAGGATTTTTTTGGTTTTATAAGACTGAAGACTTTGCAGAATAAGTGTGTGAAGTTGGTTTGAAAAAGTCTGTTTTGAGCAGCTGCTTTCTTTTCATACAGGCCTGAACGAGGCTAAATGGGTCTGAATTAATCACTGAAACAGCCAATACCTGTCATAAGAGCGCTGGTCTACGTCCTCGTTCAGCACCTAAATACTACTGACATCTTCAGTACAAAACTCCCTCCAGTTTATCTGTGAAGCTGCTATTAGTCATCCTCTTTATGCCGCTAAATCAACAATGTTCAGCGTTTGCAGCAGAGAACGCTCGCTGACCTCGAACATGGCATTCAAAACACAACACAGATGTCTTTTATTCACAGAGACCGATTCACCTCGTGTTGTAAAATGTTACGTAAGGAGCAGAATCAGCAGAAACTGGTGAAAAACAAGGCAAAAACGTGAAAATATCATTCTTCACCAAACAGAACGTCATTACTCTTATTAATGCAGCATCCAGATTATTATAGCTTTAACCCGACTGCACGGCTCATCTGGTCCTACAAGAAGCGCTAAATAAGATACTGATAATGCTAATTAGCAGCAGTCTCACAGCAGGGCAGTCGCTCATGATGCATAATTGCTGAGTAAGAATGAAAATGATGCCATAATTTTAAAATCTCCAAGAATCCTGAGCCTCCTGCAGCAACAGGCCGCACGACAACGTCTGACTTTGTCCATCGAGACTTTCAAATTAACATTCTGCTAACTGTTCCCGTGAATGCATTTAGAAAATGGGAGAACTCCCGCAGCGTCCACAGAAATGTGTGGCATCCAGATGCAGCCTCCTCCTCCTCCTCCTCCTCCTCCTCCTCTGCTCTCGCTGCAGCTCTTATCGGATCCGCATCACCTACACCGTCCTGACGGCGAAGGCACCATGAATGCACGTGTGGGCGGCGGGAATGTGAGGCGAATTAAATTGTCGGAAAAGAGTCACGAGGCACGAGAAGAAGAGGAAACAAGTTTGCCGAAGAGAGGGCAGCAAGAAGTCACATGACGGACGAACGATGCTTGATCTGCAGCCGAATGAATGGACTTTCTGTCCCGTTTCGATACACTAACAGCGAGTCAGCGTGGTTTAGGACTAACGCGGTGCCGCTTTGTCCTTTGCCGGCAGCTACAGCACGCTCTAATAGCGAAAAAACGACATTTGTTATTTCTCCAAGCCTGTACGGATATTTATGGTGTTCAAGTTGTCAGTCCAAAAACCTAAAAATATTCCGTTCACTCTCACATGACAAAGAAATGCAGCAAACCCTCACATTTGAGAAGGAAACTGTTGACATTCAGATGATTATTTTCAGCTAATTGAGACATATCAATTTAAGCTTCTGGAAAAAAAAGCAGCAACTGTAACTATAATCAATAACTAACATGCACAGCGATATCGACCGGTAATCGATAACATCATTGCAGCACACTTTTTATTAGTCATGATAGTGCTGGACTAGACAGAAACTCTACACGCCACTGAAATACAAGACAAACGTCCTCATCGATCCTCGTCTGATTTAAGACTTGTCACAAGCCTCACAGAAGACTCTGACGCCTTTCTTTTTTAGTTGTTATTAACATTACTATTATTGTTCTGCCTACTTTCACTTTCGTTGCCATCGTTAGTGCCGTCATTAATGTTCTCTGTCACAGTATTTTGCATTTATTACTATTATTAAGCACTACATCGACAATTACTACAACTGATGATGCGCAGAAAA
>NW_007578215.1:379030-383008 GCF_000690725.1 Stegastes partitus
TCCATACAATTTTCATGTCTCTTGCACATGTTAATAAATCAGAAATAAAGCTTTAAAATAAAGGAGCAAGATACAGGAATGATGTCCTAATTGATGCTGGCTGAGGGTTCATTAAGCGTCACAGAACACTTTGTCATGATGTCCCTTTTTTTCCTAGTTGAACCCTCACAGTAAAAGCTCCTACAGCTAATTTGCCATAAATAAAGTGCGGGTTTTTTTCCAGAAAAAATTGTATTATGTATCACCAGATAATAAATTCAGGGTAAAAACTTAGACAGTGCGCAGGAGTTTACTCTGAAACTTAAATATATGTTTATCCCTTTCTTTTCATAAATTTTGTGAAATAGATGCACTAAAAGTTCCTTTGTCTTAAATCAAAGAGCAGCAGACAAACCCGAATGCGTCAGAGACTTTCTTTCTTTGTTTGGTGTTGTTTTGCAGCAACTAAAGGAACCAAAAAGTACAGTTGTAAAAAGCAAACAGCTCATCCTTATGCTCTAAAATCGTGTTTTGAGGTCAAACAGAAAGCGAGTGAGGTCATGAACAAAAGTCTTGTCGCCTTTTATCGCAAACATAAACATGGAGCACAAAGTTTGGACCACCGAGAGGACTGATGGTTGTGGAAATGTAATGTTTATTCGAGTGTCATACAGATGTGATGCCTCACAAACTCCCGGTAACAGCTGGCCGACCCACTAAGAAACACAATCACATCATCTAGAAATCAAAAAAATAGAAGTGTTTATCTGGTATAACAAACCTCCTGTTTTCATATCTGATGGTGTGCAGACTTTCTAAACACAACCGCCTGGCTCAGGACCAGAATTAAACAAACACACAGCGACAGAAGCGAACCCTCACTCAGAGCCCGATCCCCTCAGGGAGTTCTGTTCAGAGGAGTCGGCCAAATCGCAGCAACAGTAAGCACACCTGTTTAGAAAGCGACCGCTAGGAAGCCCCTCTGAGGCAAAGTCTAAATGTAGATCGGCAGGGAAACTCCCAGCGCAAAGAGAAAACCTGCCCCCGAAACAGTCAACAAGCAAACAAAGCCAACAATAGCATGCGTCCATTACAAGCCCGTGGCACAAGCCAGCGACTTCCCCTCGCTAACAATGAGAAAAGCCGCTGAGGTCATTTTAAAGTGGGGCAGGAGGCAGCAGAGAGGACGGGATGGACGCTCACAAACTCCTCAGTGGTCTGAATACTGAGGCAGGGGTGGGATCCAACATGTTCACTCGCTCTATCTTCCAATGTGGCAATTAAAGTGTCGGTTTTGGCATTTAAACTGTAAAAAAATGTGAATATTTTCTGGTTTCTGTCCTCCTCAGTGACTGAATAGCTTTGGGTTGCGGAGAAAACGAGACCATTTGAGGAGTTTGAGGAGCACACATCGACATTGTTTTTTACACTTCTTGGCATTTTATAAACCAAACAACTAATCAAATAATCAAGAAAATCAATACAATTGTTGATTGAAGCCCTAATTAACATGATAATGTTTGCTTCTTGCCATAGTACACCTGAGGTTAATGACAGCGACCTGTCAATTTAAATACTTACACTTCACTCTGAGGGAACCGTGAATATCTGTGCCAAATGTCACGGCAGTCCATTCAATAGCTGTAGAAACACGACACAAAACCACAAGCATGAAGCTCATGACGGTGCCAGAAGGGAAGTCATTGTATCACTAAAGCTACTGAGAAATATCCTGAGGGAACCATGAATGTTTGCACCAAATGTTGACAATCCAGCATGTAGATGTCCAGAAATTCGTCAAGATAAGATAAAACTTTGATCAGACATTGGTGCTAAAGAGGCATTCACTGTATCACCAGAGTCATTGGGATACATCCTCTGGGAAATATGAATATATGTGGTCAGCTTCATTACAATCAGTCTAATAGTTGTTAAAACACTTTACACAAAACTGCAAATGTAAAGCTTAAGATGGCATTAGAGAAAAAGTCACAGTATCACCAACATATTGGGATAAATCCTCTGGGAAGCATGAATGTTTGTATTAAACCTTGACAATCCAGCAGGTAGATGTTCAGCAATTTAAGCATATAAGCCAAAACTCTGACAACTCTAATGTTGACACCAGAGGAGAAATCATAGCATTACCAAAGCTATTGGGGTAAACTCTCTGGTAACCATGAATCTCCACGCTACATATGATGCCAATCCATCCAAACACTGAAATATTTCAGTCTAAATTGGCTGCCAAAAAGTAGCTTAAATTTATGTTCTGCAGCAAAAAAAAAAGCTGATTAAAAAAACTAACAAAAGAAGACAATAATAAAGTAGAAACCAGGCAGATTTACTGCAAGACAAAGTTTAAATAACTGCGACAAACTAATTGCAAAAAAGTGCATCATTCAAGCCTTCAAACTAACCCCAAAGTTTAAACCTTTTAGTGCTTAAGTTTTGAAATACAACATGACATATAACCCACATTTTGAAAGCTGAATTGGTAATCAAAAAACGAGCAGACTAGTTGGTAATGAAATGGTCAACAGTTGCATCCCTAGAACTTAATTTGCTTCATATAACGTAGCACAAATTTAAGACTATACCACAAAGTTAATTCTAGGTCTATTTGCTAGCATTTTCTGGAGGATTTTCTCATTTAAACCTGATTTAAACATTACAGTTACAGGTATTACACCAATATTTGCTGATGATAGTCTTGTAATACTTGTGGAAAAAGCTACCACTGCATTACCACTTCAACGTCAGACTGGAAGAGTCGAGCTAAAGCGTTGAGGGAAAACAAAAGCAGCAGCGACCAAACAGAGGTTTCAGAGAGAAGTCGACCTAATCAGTTATCTAATTACTGTGTCCGAGGGTGAAACGCTGCCTCCTTAAAGACGAACCCTCTCGGTTGTGTGCAAACGAAGCTCAGCAAAGACCTCCACCCCGCCTGCCTCCGCCACAGGACCAGATAATCCTGCTGAATCAAATCAAATCCCTCCAGAACCTTCCCTCCTGCAACCGATTCAATAAAGAGAAACAACAACTCTTTTAAAACATAACGGTCTGTTTTCTGTCCTTCGAATGTTGCTCTGCTGCTCCGGGACTTTAGATCGAAGCGAGGAACAAACTGACAGTAAGTGAGTAAAAAAAGTGGCAGGTTCAGATCACTAGGCTGCACCAGACGGACAGCAAGTGCAGAATCAGGCTACTGGAGAGACGTTATTTTTCCAGGCGTCGAGCCTCCACATTCCAGCTGCTGTCTGGTTCTGTCGTTCTGTCTGACGCTCCGATCCAACAGATTCACTCTAAAAAGAATAATAACACAGGCGACCTGTTCCCAGCACGTACCGAAAGGCTTGGTTTCAAAATAAAACTTGATTTAATTAGACAAAACACTATTTTGATGGCATAAACTTTCACTCAAATTTGTTGTTCTCAAGGTTTAAATAAAGTTTGTTCAAACAAATGTCTGCAATTTAAATAAAAAATTAACCTGACAACATTTTGGAGCTGGATTTTTTTTTTTTTTTAAAGGTTACAGATTGAACAAAAGTATGAAAACAGCTACTAGAGACCAACTAGTGTCAGCTGAAGAAAAAAGAAGGATTTTGTCATTTTATTGAAGTTATTATACCGTATACTTTCTTATGATAACTTCACAATACATGTGGAAATAGCTAGTAGTTTTTTAACTGTTTATTAAGTTGAAAATTTGATGGCTGTCAAACTATTTTAAAATTGGTGTGGCACCTTACATTTCTTTACATAAACAAAAACACGAAAAAGCCAAAAACTACTTAAGCAAATCTAATTGGAACAACATTTTTTCGTTTGTTAACTTAAAAACTTGTGTAGATAATTCTGGTACACAAAACCTAAAGATTCCTTTAAAATAATACTTAACTACTAGTTGGAAGAACTTAATTTTCATGAGTAACCAACATAGAAACTGGTGATAATGCTACCAAATATTAAGTGGTAACTAAAAACACCTTTGAT
>NW_007578215.1:383223-437428 GCF_000690725.1 Stegastes partitus
CGAGAAAACTGTAGAAATCAAACTGGCGCAAGTTTCTTTTTATGGCAATTAAGTACATTTCTTCAAAATAATGTCAAAATACTAGTTGGAAGAACCTATTTTTTGTGAGTAACCAATCTTAAAGCAAAATTAGTTCCCTTGACTCAAAATAGTTTGTTGGTTGAACTTAATTTCACTGAAAAAGACTGATGCAAACTGATGCTTTTTTAACATTTTTTTACACCGTACTCTGCTACTTTCTAAGAAATGAACAAAAGCTCCTCTGTGCCGACTCGTTCCTCCAAACCAAACTTCCACAAGTTTTTAAAACGGAGCCCATCTCTCTCGACCGCGACCCGACGCAACACCTGCAAACCGACTCACAAGTCACATTTTTCACCGTAAATCTGGGTCACACGGACAAAAATAGAGACCGAGACGTCCAGCAGAACCCAACTGTTCTGTTTGTGTAACCAGATATTCCGTCTTGTTTGCGATTGTATGCATGAGATTGTTCCTTCCGTGTGGGATAACTGCAGCTGCACCGTGTTGTCATGTCACTCGTGTCGGACTGTTTATGTGAGTCAACGTTAGCGCTGATAGCAACAAACGCTACCGTTAACTGCGACTCCGATTTCGTTGTCGCTGGCTTCCTAAAATAGAGCCGAAACCGAATCGGTTCGGGAGTCTCGGAAACAAAAGGAACTCTGTTATCCAGCAGATTGCCACTGCTCCGGGAGCTGCAGGCCTCCGTCTTTGATGTCCGACTGACACTTTTGCTGTTTACGGCCTCTTGAGAAAGACTCAATAAGCATCAGCAGCCTCTTCTTTGTTCGAGAGTGCTTTACATACATTTGGCCTCTAATCCTGCTGGACTGCATCTGAGTATTTGGAGCCTGAATGAAAGCTGTTGTACAATGTTTGATGGTGGCTTTCTTACTTCAGGTTTCTTGGCTCCCGGGAAAATAAGATTACAGCGGGAGTACGGGGGTTACATAAAGTCAAACAAAGCTGTCGGAAAACACGGATTAAACACGCCGTGCTCGGACGTAGTTGGTCAGTTTAGGAACTGTCAGCATTGATGTGAATTTCATTTAAACTTTAGGGAGAAAAACATGAATTTTGAGCCTCAAATACTACATTTAATGCACTTTTCCATCAATTTGGGGCCCTGAAGTTGGCTTTAAACTGCAAAAACTCAACTGAGGGAACTATTGCTTCGTCACACATGATAGCAAACTGGATATCAGTACTTTTTCATACTACTATGCTACTTTTTAATGATCAAAATCTGGCACTGAACGCTTCCACGTGTTTGTAATCTTGAAAACGTATGGCCAAATTTTGAGAATTTTTGTATTTACGCCATTTTAAGGGTTCAATATGTCCAGAACATGAAACAACCATGAACGCTGATGAGGACAAAATAGTTCCTAGCAGGTCTAAACGATTAAATGGCTCCAGCAGAGCACAGATTTTTAATTATTGGCGCTTAAAATGGAAAAACACTGCTCCTGTAAGTGTTTCTATATGGATGGATCCACTTTTCTATTAAAAATATAGTCGTTGGTCGCCATTTCACCAACTTTTGAGGCTCTAACATCAGTAGAATTTAAAGTATGACAGTTTCTCACCATTTCACATCGCAAGATGATGATGTGGACTCGTTTGTAGGCAATGTGCTGTGAACTATTTTGTCTTTTCATGGCTGTGGGAGTTAAATTTGCGGAGATACTGAGCGAAAACGGTCCTAAAAAATATGAAATTCTTAAAACTTCTGCCTCAAGATTTTTACAGAACTTAGTTTTGGGTCCGAAATAACAAATAAGCAAACTCTTAACGAAGTCTGAGTCGATGCAAGAACACCGCAGCCTGAAATGACACCAACTGAGCCAAATTTTACATAAATAATTTTGAAAAAGGCTTCTGCACATGTTTGGTCGCGATTAGAATCAAGTTTGTGCGTCTTTATCGCCCACTGCACCTTTAATGGATCAATTTGTTGGTTTTTTTTTGACAAAACATGCAAGTTTTTTGATATTTTATAAGAAAAACTAATAAGGTTTAATTAAAAACATACCAAAAATGTTCCTTTTCAGTTGTAATAATGGTGGAAAGTGACTGCAGCAGTTTAGTCGGGATATGAATTCAAAAACGAGGACAAGTGCAGCTTCCAAACACCGACGTAGACCCAGTTTTTTTGTTTTTTTTTTAACAGCTTTTCACACCTTTTGTTAAGTTTAACAATGTGAAAAAGTCGCAGAGTCATTCTCCACAGCTGTAACTGTACCTCTCAGTTATATGACACAGTGCATACGGGCTGACGTGGGTTACGTGGAGCCGGAGGGATCAACAAATAACCGAATCCAACCGCGGTGACCCTTCAAACGTGTAACCGAAGCCCGGCATCAAATAACCGGCGGCAGCGGGAAGAAAGGCGGCGATTGTGAGGAAACCCCTCGGCCTGTGCAGGAGGGGGATTAGGCATTAGGTAATTGTGTTAGAGGAGAGGATTAGATTAGAGCAGAGAGAGCGAACGGAGCAGGCTAGCTGGTCGGAGCCGAGGGACCCGAACAGGACGAGGAGGGTTTAATAACCGACTTGTCCGACCGATGACAGCAGAAAGTCAGGAGGAGAACATTTATCCGGGAACAGAGAACGTCGTCTGCATGCGGTATCAGCTATAACGACGCCCCGGGGTTTATGTAAGAGCAATAAATATGATTAGTCATCCTCCCTCCTCATCCGATCGAATGTTCGGGACAAAACTGGAGCACGTAATCCAGAAAACAGGACATTTGTACAAACTGGGCGGAAGAGGACGGAAAAAGAAAACAACATTATAGATATAAAACACAGCCACTGCAGTGTAAGATACAACACATTTGCACAAAGCGATGAATTACAGAGTCGCAACGACTAACCAATTAGCCGTGAATGTTGGAATTAATTGGCAACTGAAAGTCAAAATTTACTAATTCCAGCTTTACAAAACCCTGTTTCCCTTTATTACAGTAAACATCTTCGGATTGTGTGCAAAACAAGACACACTAGGAAACACTAATCAACATTTTTCACCATTTTATAGACAAAATATCTGATCAATGTGTTGACAGTGACAATAACCACTAGCTGCAGCCCTCACAAAGCGTCTTAAATATGAACATTTGCTAGTTTTCTCAGTCTTACGTGACATTAAACTACATTTCCTTTTGTTTTGATCTATAAATAAGACGTGTCCTGGACAACCGTGCACTTTTTTTTTTTTCAAACTTCATCTTCGGGCTAAAGAGGAGGAAATAAAAAAAGTGTCGTAGATACAAAACACAACCACAAATAAGGAAGAAAGAGCCATAGTTACTATCGACTGCATGTTTTTGCAGAGTAAGACACAGTAAATGTGCATAATGTGGTGAATTACAGAGTTTGAAATAAAGGTTTTGTGCTACACCTGCAACAATTAATCTATTACAGCTGTGAACTTTTCAATTAATCTGCAACTAAAAGTCTAAATTCTCTGATTTCGGCTTCACAAAATGGAATATTTTCTGGTTTCTTTCCTCCTCTATGACACTAAACTGAATACCTTTGAGTTGTGGACAAAACGTGACACACTGGGAAACACAATTCTACATTTTAAAGACAAACTATCCACTCAGTTCAGCGACACTAACCCTCACAAAGACTCCCCAGCAATCACAGCAGAGCTGGAACCAACAAGCTTTCCTGTTGAATGATTAATCACTAAAACAAACTGAAAACTCAGCAAAAATCAATAGTTCCAGCCTTTTAAATGGGAATATTTGCGAGTTTTGTTCAGTCTTAAATGATGCTAAACTACATTTCCTTTGGGTTTTCACTGTTAATTGACAGTAAAAGTGCTGCAAATACATCAGGTTGTGCTTTTAGTCAGTATATTGTGCTTTTGTCACAATGAACCACTGAATCAAGACAATAAATAAATACAGATTAATTGATAATAATCGTCAGCTGCAGCTCTATGCGACATGTCAGTTACAAGTAGTGCTGAGAATTTCCAGGACATGTGCATTTACGTCAGCTGAAACTGATTTTTCGCACTAAAGGCACATTTATGTAACATAATTATACACATCTATTGTGTATATATAATGAACAAGCCCTTACAGTTCAACCCCAGTCGAGCTGAAACAGAAAATAAATCAACTACAGATATTTTCTTCAAGCAAAAATGCTAAAATTGAGAAGTTACAGCCACTAAAATGTAAATATCTGCTGCTTTGCTCAGTTTCATAAGAAATTAAACTCAAAACATTTGCTTATGACGGTTAATTGGCGTCTAAAATGGTTATTTTACACTATTACTAAACATTTTTAGAGGTAATCAATTACTTCAGAGAATAATGTACACATTGAAAGATAATAAATTAACATTTTCTGTAATTAAAACTCAGAATTTTCCAAACTCAGTGGATTTATATGTGTATTTTCTCCACTGTACAGACATATAATGTGTAATAAACCAGCATTAACGTTTTTTTGTAGCACAGTAGAGCAGCAAATTAATCGATTAGGCACCAATACAAAACTAATCAGTGACTATTTTGTAAGGAAATGCAATTTTATCAGCGAAATGTATGAAAATGTACAGGTTGTTTTGTATTTTATGATGGCAACCTATAAATATATGACCAATCAAGCAATGTGAATATGTCAACTTGATTTGGGGGAATTTTTCTGCATATTTTTTGGCATTTTTTTGACATTTAACCGACCACACGATGACTGTTCTGCGGCAGCGAGACGCAATTCCAGTTGAGGATGCGACTGATTTACTGTATTCTGTCTGAACCGCGACGCCGATCTGATGAACACAAAGACGAATACGACTAATATCAATCTTCAAAATTACTAATTTGGCTCGAGGTGTGACTCGGTTGCAGCGTGAAGGTTTCAGTTGGCATGCAGTCAGCGGATGAGTGTGCAGAGGGAGGAGTGAAAGCTTCAACAACAATAAAAAAAAAAACAGCAAGTCATCCTGTAACCATATCGTTTGCAGCAGCGGCGCTTTCTTTCAATTTCACTTGATTTCTTACATTCATCGACACGTGATGAATCCGCGAAGCTGCACAACCACCAAAAACTCCCTGGACTTTCCAGCCACTCAGCAATTTCACAGTTATAATCTGTTTAAACGGTGTCCGTGTGATCACAACGAGGCTTTATGGGCTCCATATGTAATGAAGGATTATGTCACATTTCATCGGCTGACGTATACAAGACAAGACGGAGGGCTTAGAAGGAGTGATGTAATGTTTATCTCTCTGTTTTTATGGGTCATTTGTTTAAAAGAAAGTATGTTATGTGGTTGGAATCGAGTCCCCCAACAGTCAAAACATGTTTGAGTTATGGATCCACCCGAAAATGAGCAAAAATGGGGTCTGAGTGGAACATTTCTGACATGAAACTCTTACTTTCCTGCATTCTGGGGTCATTTAAGCATCGATTTATGGCGGAAAACTCAAAATTCTACACCTTGGATACTCATAACATGTTCTAATGTTACCAAATGGGGTCTAAGTGGAACATTTTGAGCATGAAACACTTATTTTCCTGCATTCTGGTGTAATTTTATGCACCAATTTATGGTGGAAAACACTAAATTCTAAGACACAACACGTACATCACTGCATTATGTTGAATTTCTGTGCAACAATTCACAGCTGAAGACACAAAATCCGACACCCTGGACCCCCAAAAACTGTTTCAAGAGTGTAAACTGGGATCTAAGTGGAAAATTTTGAGCATAAAACACCTACTTTCCTCTAAATGTATGCACCAACTTATGATTTAAAACACTAAATTCCACACTCACAACCTGTTTTTATGTTGGATTCACAAATAATGGGCAAAAAGCAGACATTCTGAGCATAAAACACACTTTTTTTTCTGCATTCTGGTGTCATTTTAGGCACAAACTTACAGTAGAATTAGTAGAAGTAAAATTCGACACCCTGAACCCTCAAAACTGGACTTCATCTTGGATCCATGCCAAAAAATGAGCTAAAATTGGAAATTTGGAGCATGAAACATCTACTTTCCAGCATTCTGGTGAAATCTTATGCACCAGTTTATAGCTGGAAACATTAAATTCTGGCACAATGACTCAACATCTCTGCATCCTGGTGAAAATGTATGCATCCATTTATATTGACTTGAATTGATCGAAAACACAAAATCAGACACCCTGAGTGCTCAAAGCCTGGCTTTATCTCGGATCCATCCCAAAATAGCTAAAAGTGGAAACGTTGAGCTCCAAGCATCAGTTTTCCTGCATCCTGGTGAGCATGTACGCACCAGTTTGAGGATGAAAATATAAAACCCAGGCACAATGACTCGACACTTCTCTGTGTTCTGCTGAATTCTTGTGCACGAATCTATGGTGAATAAAAACGAAGCCTTGCACATGTACAGCGCGTTTTCAAAGTCAAACAGAAGCTATTCTTTGCGTCTTTCTATTTTTGCACGCACACGCTGTAAACACTGTTCGGGTCGCATCCCCCGCATCCCCCCTGAAATCCCCGCCTGAGCACCGGATCATCACAACACCACCCCGGCAGCAGCAGCAGCAGCAGCAGCAGCCACCGGGGCTCCGCGGCTCCGCTCACCTCCAGCAGCGGCAGGTCCGGGTCCAGGTGGGTGAAGCTGTGCAGCACCACCGGGCTGCGGTCCTCCACCACCTCCAGCCTCACCCCGTCCCAAATGTTCCGCACCCTCCACGACGAGTCAAACATCTCGACCAGCTGTCCGGGCTTGACGCTGCGCGCCTCGGCTTGCATCCCCGGGAAATAGACCATGGATGCCGGCGGGAGGTGGAGTCACAGCGGCGGTACCGACATGGTGCGGCTGTTGTTTGACGGTGTTTACCAGCGGGTTCGGTGCTGCCGTCCGGGCTCAGAGCGGCTCTGCGGGATCATCGCTGCTGTCTGGAGCGTTTAGGACGATCATGACTCACGGCGGGGCTTTTCTAAACTCCGCCCCCGCAGCCGCTGATGCCTTCAGGGCCGCGGGACAAACCGAACACCGGCCGAAGCACCGGAGCTGCGCGCAAAACCCGACCGCCTCTGTGCGCTGTATTTAATAAATGCGTTAAAAAAAAACGTTAAAAAAACGTGGACACAATGTGCCAGAAAAAACGCACCAAAGACTACAGCGTTCAACAGCTGTAAAAACGCTGATAACATCTGTACAACAACGACATGTTTAGTGGATTTAAATACAGAACAACTGTTTAGATTTAACAGTCAAACCTTAAAAAAGAAAAAAATACTTATTTTTAGGGACATTAGTTACAGTTTTCACTGTTTTTTTTGTTATGCCAACATGTAAAATAGTACAATTTTCTTTGATTTGATAACAAGAATTATTATTACACATAATTTTTCTTTTAAATAATTGCCAGTATTTGTGAAATGACAACATTTTAGTGGAATTAAACAGAAAGGTTTTACAGTCAAATCTCAAAAAAGAAGAAATAACTTTTTAGGATAAAGAAATGTATATATACATATACATATATATGACTAAAGAGATATTACTTAAAGTTTTCACTTCTTTATTCTAAATGCCAACATGTACATTAGTACTGTTTATCTTTGATTTTACTAAATATTATTTGTAATTTAACAAAACAGGGAAAATCTGCTAATATATATATATATATATATATAAAACACATAATATTTCTTTTGAATAATGGCAAATATTCATAAAATAATAATATTTCTGATTATTTAAATACAGTAGAAAATTAGGTAATTTCTCTGTCAAATGTAAAAATAATAATAATAAAATTAAAAAGCACTTTTTTTATTGTGGTCATTATTTACAGCTTTGGTCTGTTTTCATAGAGTTTTTTTTTCTCAATATATTTGCAATTTAACAAAACACAGAAAATCAAGAAAATAACATTTTTAAAAAATCATTACCCATTTATTAATCCTTATGTCGTTATGAATAATTGCTCTTTGTAAGAGCAGCAAATATCAGTAAGAATCAATTTAGGCAAAAGATTTTTTTAAGTAGAAATTATAACTGACAAAAAAAAAACAAAGCATATTCTTTTTTAATAGTATCTGTAATTTAACAAAACAAAGAAAATATGGAAAAAGAAAACAGTTTTTAAAAAGGACCATTTCTCATTATCAATCTTTAATATCTGCATTTTTCTTTCAAATAACAGCCAATTTATTTATTCCTTTATTTATTTATTTTTTGTTACTGTTTTTCTGTTTTAATACAGTGTTAAACATCTTATCTTATCCTGACTAATAATATGAATTATGAATAATAAATGTCATTGATTAGCTTAGTTAATTTATAATCCATAAACTGTTTTAGAATGAACATCGTGATGGTGAAGCATAAATCTACCAATAATTTATGGTTTCCCTGACAACACAGTTCTCTTTTGTATTAATAAAACCCTTAAACTGTTAATGTGGATATTATTTTCTGTGTCCATCCATGAACACCATGATATTAAACGCCTATAATCACCAACCCTTTGTCTGTGTTGTTCTACCTCAGACTACACTGCATGGCAGAGCTAGCATCTCCAGCGCCTACTCACTGGAGTGGAGGATTACGAGGCGTCCCTGAAGGCAGCGCTGACTCCTCCAGTCTTACCTCATGCCTTTGGGGAAATGATGGCAGTGTGTTGTTTCTGCTCACTATGGCAGCAGGACAGATGGGAAAAGAAAACACACTGATGTACAGTTGGCTGTCTGCTCCAATCACACATTCACATCCAGATTTAAAACAACTGCTGCAGCTCGGCCGTCCTGCTTTACACGAGTGTTTCCATTTCATGCTAATTCATACCTCTAATTTATACAACTCTGCTGAATCTCAGAGGGAATCATTGTGCTTGTTGCTTCATTTTGCACTCATTTACTAAAGAGTCTGAGTGAATGCTTTCATTATATTTACATGTAAAACACAACACAATCCAAAAACGACCCAAAAATATGTAGAGTGGTGCTTAAAGCCTGATTAGTGACACGTTTAAACCGAGGCTTACAAGCCAAATGCATTAAAGATGAATAAGAACAATCTAATAATTAATGCAACGCTCTTTACTTTTAATGCTTTAATGAGACTTTAGCTTGTAGCAGAGTAAAATATCATGATGGAATAACTGTTTTTAAGACCGGCTAACTAAATATTACAATTACCATTTCTCCTGCTGGTTATTATTATTGCAGAACTGTTTAATCCTACGACCTTTTAAATAGAGAAAAGATCCTAGATGGTTATTTTGTTTGAAAATTACAGACGGTTAAAATTATTCAGCTCATTACTTGTACCAAACAATTACAACAAAAGCAGTAAAAACCTCCGTTCAGCCTCCTAAACACAACGACCTGCAGTCCCATGCGTGTTATTTAACTGTACTGCACCAAAACAAACCACGTCCGTGCCGGTAAAGCACCGGGACTTCCCCGTTCTGTGCAGATTCAAACCTACTTAACTGACACAACTTGTGCTGCCGCTCTGGGGAACCTGATGGATTCCCCAGCCAAACGCAGCAGGAGCGGATTCGACATGTAACGGCGCCTCCTACTGGCCGGAGGCAGGAACAAACTGTCGTGTGAGTGAGGCTGCTGCCAAGCTGTAAACCGATTACCAGCTCCAATCACATCAGCCTGTTGTCATCAGCGACACACCTACAGCTCATTAATGGCCAACTTTTAATTGTGGAAACACAACAGCCAAACTCGCTTTTTTTTAAACTTCACGCCCCAACGGGAAGAGCAGGTGTAAAAGCGATTTAGAGAATTTAAGGAAAACATCTGCCGCACCAGCTGAGGCCGAATCCGAGCACAAACACGGCCGACCTCGGCGACCTTTCTCATCGCCGAGCTGCTGCGCTTCATAACTCGCAAATCTGCAGCTGCTGGAGGAGAAAACAAAAAAAATAAAAAATGAAAGCAAGACCGATAGAGGTTTCTAAAAGCTGCTGCTGATACTAGAAATGTTTTTAGGTTATCAACAGAAAATAATGTGTGAAAATTTTACAAAGGTTTGCATTCAGTCCAATAAAAAATAAATAAAAAATATAATAAAAATAAAATAAAATTCTGCTAAGAGTTTAGTTTATATTTCTTGAGGCAAAGAAAAAACAAACAGAATTTGCAAGGAAGCAGCGACAGCAGTCTGGGCTTTCAAATGGTCCTTGAACTACTCATCCGTGATGCTTCAAATCCTATTTTTCATTAAAAATCATTCTGTATGTCTCATTTACAACCTCAATGCAAATGAACAAGCTGCATTAACCAGATTCTATAAAGAACTGAAAACTCTGCACGACTCTCTGCAAACCAAGAAGCCATCAGTGATTAAAATCATTTTTATTCGTCGACACAACTGCAAATATTTGTAAAACTAATGTGTTTTTGCTTATCGCAGTAAAGAAAGTGTAATTGCACAATTACGTATAATAAAATAATGTATTACCATTTGTAAAAATACAGATATTACGTACAGTTTTGGCCTGTTTTTACAGTCAGCATGTAAATTAATATTGTTTTTAGTGATTTTAGTAGGTATTATTTGTAATATAACAAAACAGATCTGTAAAATAATACTTATTTAAAAAAAACAACAACAAAAAATTCCAGTCCTAAATATACTTAATTGTTCTTTCAATTATCTGTATTTTTTCCCTGATTTCCCTGATTTGATACAGTAATAAATAGCATAACTTTACAGCCAAACATTGGACTATGAACACATTAGCATTTCTAAAAATACAGATTCTTGATGTCAACATTATTTCAGGATTACCACGTAAATTCAAACATGTTTTTTCTTTGATTTTACTCGTTATTATCTGTAATTTAACCAACAACAAAAAAAATTATAATCTGCAGTAAAACGTTCAAGAAACTGCAGTTGAATAAGTTTTTATAGTGTACAAAGGTGCAGGACTTTATATGAGTGAAAAATGAGCCCAAAGTGAGGAAAAATGCAGCAAAAGCAAAATAACTGACCGGAGTTTCAAGAGTTAATGTGACTGCTTCCTGTTTCATCTGGAAGAACGCGGCTGCCATCTTTCTGAAATACAAAACCAAAGCAGGACTCTGGCACACAAACGGGCTAAGAAGATGACGTTACAAGATGCGAACGCTGATGAAACACCGAGTACCAAAACTCACAAGACCTAAAGCCGGAGAGCCACCAGAGCAGCAGCTCAGAGACATCGGTCCTAATATCTGTCTTCCAGAAGATTAAAAAAAAAAAAAAAAACCCCACATTGGGCTGAAACCCAGAAATCTGCGAGAGCTCGGAGCCAACTTTGAGTCTGCTGCGATTTAACTAAAGCTCCCCTTCCATCTGCTGGAAATCAATAGCAGAGGATGTTGTTGTGCTGCTGCTGCTGCTGCTGAAGCTGAAGCTGCTGCTGCTGATGCTTTGACATGTTTTACCGTTCCCTCAGGACGGTGACGACAACAGCCTTTCTTATTCTCTCACACAAAAAGAAAAGACGCAGCAGCAGAATCAAAGCAGCTGCAGGACGGAGCGGAGAAAGAGTTCCATCGTGCTGAGGTTAAAACTAAAATGGGAGCGGTGACATCAGGGAGTTATTTCAGTGGCGGGGGGGACACCGAGCGGCGTGGAGAAGCTCCTCACAAAGACTCCGCACCCCCAGTGAAGGCTCTCCGGCCAGCACTGGAGGCCTGTGGTTATACTGGGCCGCTGCCAGGCGCACAATGTTCCCCAGCGCTTCACAAACAATAAATCTGAACCAATAAAAGCCAACGAGAGCGCCAGACGTGGACGGAGCACAGAGTTACGTAACCGGGGGGGAAAAAAACGAAAAACAGGCAAATAAGATCAGAATAAACTGATTATAAAGCATAGACCAACGTACAGGAGACAGCTCATGGAGTCATTTAACCCTCTGAGATCCGTTTCTTTGCTCCTGTCACATTTTTACTCACTGTTTTAGCTGCATTATGAAGTCCTGCAGCTCTATGGAAACAGAACAACCACGAACAGAACTTAAACACGACATACTGTACAACCACAGAGCTGCAGCGATCACATAAATCAAATGTTTGTGTTAAATTTGTGGGTTCCAGCTTCTCAAATGCGAGGATGTAATGCCAGCAGTTTAGATTTTCTGACCATTTTTACTCACTGTTGGCTCTTTGTTTTACTGCAGTTTAAAGTCCAGCACCTCTACGGAACCAGAACAACCACGAAGAAGAGGAGAGAACTCAGAAATGTCTACAAAGCCACAAATTATAAAAAAAGAGGAAAACATAAGCTGAAAAAATGGAATCTATTTGAACAAAACTTGACCGGTAAACACTTTTACACCAGTAAACATATGGTGGCTCTACATATTATAAATATTTACTCCCTACATTTGTACCACCTCGACAAATCAGACGTTTCCTCTCTGCTCTGCTCATCAGCAGTAGAAAGATGTTCCACCATCAGCTGGATGTATCGCCAACAACCTCCTCCTCTGTTCACTGGTTCTGAGCCATGCTGCATTTATTTATTGATCCAGGAGGTTGGATTTTCCTCTCAGACTCAGATTAATACAGGATTATCTTATCCTTTGTAGGAATTTTCTGAATTTTGTTATGTATCTATTCTATAATTACAGTTTATGCGATAATTTTTACAATTTACAATAACAGCAAATGTTTGGTGTTTTCCTGATCAGCCCATTTACGACTCTCTGAATCCCCAAACCTGCACGTTTTCTTTAAACGCTGCCAAAAACCACACCATTGATCACCACCAGAAACTGTAAAAACAGTCAGATTTTAGTTTTCTGATGGTCCTCGAATGTGTCACATGTGGCATTCAGGTTCTGTCAGGAAAAGTAACCAAATCTAAGCTTTTAATTGTCAAAATCATGAAAAAACACATTAATAATTCGACACTCCAAGAGTATTCGGCTGAACTGCAGGCTGTGTTCACCGAGGAGACAAGTACGGAAACAAATTAGAGCATTTGAAAGTAAAATTGAACAAGTTTGATGAACAAAACAAATGCAGCATGGCTCACAAATAGTGAACAGAGGAACCAGGATACATTCAGCACGGTGAAACATCTTTCTAGAGCTGATGAGCAGAGCAGAGAGAGAAATGTCCAGTTTGTAGAGGCTGTAAAAACGTAAATACTAACATATCTATAATAAGCAGAGCCACTGTGGTAGGCTTGATCAACTTCTTGTAAAATAAATAATCAAAGAAATTCAGCTTTGGGCTTTTCCTTTGCTTGTACTGTTTCCATAGAGGCGCAGGACTCATTCAAACATATAAATATACTGACAGAAGGTAGGCATTCAGAGCACATCCCACATTTTCTTTCTGCTTTTTCTGCCCCTCTGAAGGCTGCAAAGACTCATTCAGAAAGCAGGCGACGGCTCGTCTCGATGACTGGCAGGTGTCGCAGTTAAGAAATCAGCTTCGAGTGGGAGGACGGACGTGCAACAACAACAACACATTAAATCAAAATCCTCGCGGACGAAAGTGGCTTTAAACTGATCACTTCCAAAACTGGGAGCTGCGCTATCGCCGGTTTAATCACGCCTGCACGGTTGGCTTCTCTAATGAATCAGATTTGTGAAATATTCCAGGTGGCCGGGAGCGACGTGGGCAGAGGAGAGCGCTGGCGTCCTGCCCTTCTTGTTGTCTTGGGCCTGACAGCTCTTAACAGCGGCAGACAGCTGAGGTCAGGCGTCTGCGCTGCTTCATGTCGCGGCGAAGCCAGAGCGCGGTAATGACGGCTAATGGGGTCAGATTATAGTCAGGCGGACGTCTTTTCTTTAATTTCCAACGCAGCGGTCTATTTGCAGTGCAGACGTGACGCGCCATGATGCAGGAGTTCATGCCTGCGCAGTAATGATTAACTCAGGAGAGCTGTTCTCTTGCTCTCGGCGGCTCTTTGTAGTGATTATTTGTCAGACAAAATTCCTTGAGCTTAAAAAAACAAGATGCAGGTCGCTGGATGCTGGATGCTGGCGAATCACCACGACGTGGCATTTAGACAGGTTCAAATCAACGCTGGGTCCTGATCCAAGCCGATTAGAATGATCGGATCGGGTTGGGCTAGACAGTAAATGCATGCATGTTATTAAAAAATGCAAGTTTTTAAAATATTATTTACATTTATGAAGCCATGGAGGGACTGTTCAGCTCTAACTTCAGCACAGTGAGGCGGCTGCTATCAGTCAGAAACCAAAGCCTACATCATGGCAGTCTTGAGTTTCCAATAACTCCTATTAATCTTAATGTTCTATGATGGAGTCACTGGAACACATGCGTCTTTGTTGCAGAAGAACAATCACGCATTCAGGTCTTTTTATCAATCTAATTATAGGACAACGTTTGCTGGGTTGAAAATATACATACAGCACATTTAATGAGGTTTGGTGATGCAGAAGGCTGTGTTAAGTGACTGCATATTATGAATTTAGGTCTAAAAATGTCTAATTAAGACCATGTGAGTTCATAACATAGGCTTGAAAAGTAAACATGTTCCAGCCTAGGTGCAGTGTTGGGCAGCAGCGACAGTAGCAAGATGCTAACAGCGCCATTTTGGAAATAAAATAGCTTTTCGGTAGCCGTTTTAGTGCTCAAATAGCATCAAAACAAGCTACATATGATTGAACATGTCTGAAATAAAAGTAAGAATCGGTGCATGGCACAGGATGCAGGTTAACTATGAGCTAGCAGGAGGTTTTTCACTGTCTGAAGGTAGCAAATGGATAAAGTAAATGTAAATTAATGAAGTAGCGTCTGAGGAATGAACTGCTTTTGGTGTAGCTTAGCTTGCTACGTTCCTCTGGGAGCAGCTTCAGTGTAGTGAGGCTTTATTTAATGCAGGCTAACTGTTAGCTTAGCATAACATAGCAGCTTTTTTTTGTTTTTGTTTTTAAATACAACATCCTTCAAGCTGCTCAGCCAGACTTCTAACCAGAACACGAGCACGTTACTCGTGTTTTAGCCTCTTCACACCGACTCCCAGAGTGTTTTAGGACAGACTTAAGGTTTTATTGAACACTTTACAGACCGTCATCCTGGCTATCTGTCCAACTGCTGTTGCAAATCAAATTGCCCAAATTGGGACAATAAAGTCTTTCTAATCTTATCTAGAACTTTTTATTACTTTATGCACCAGAACGCATCCTAAGATCCTCGTTCAGAGGTCTCCTGTCAGTTCCAGTAGAGACAAACTCTTACGTCAGAGCCTTTCCTGATTGCTTTCTGTGTTTTTATTTCTTCTGAACTGTCTTTTTATTCCTTTCAATAATGTTTCTACCACTTCTAACACTGCGTTGGTTCTGTACATAATGTCGTGTTTTTAATCTGTCTTTTAAATTCTGAATATTTTGTGTGTTGTCTGCATTTTTTTCACGTTGTCACCTGGATTTTAAAAAGTGCTCCACAAATACAGATTATTATTACTAAACTTTCCAGGTAGCTTTCCCAGTACTGAGCCTGTGGCCGTGCAAGGTTTTATTTATCTCCAGTTGCTCTGATATTCAGCCATTTCTTCGTCAAAATGAGTCCAACAGCAGGTAAATAAAAGTGAAGTGTCAAGTCTGTCTCATGTGTCAGGGTTTGGGGTTTTTTCTTTATATTTAATAGCCTCCAAAAAAGGTTTTGCAAACAACAAAAGCCAAAATGATAGCAACTGAGACTAAATGGTTTTTTTTTTGTTAATTGGATGTTCATTTAATAGATATTTTTGTCCATCAAATAGTCTGAAGTCCCAGGAAAATGCCTCGCTTTCATTTTCTTCTGCTGTACATGGACCGATCACGCTTCCTGTCATGCTAAGCCATTCCCCTGGAGATACAGACAAAAACCCTGCTCAGCTAAAATCAAACGAGGAACTCTGTGTTTACATGATCCCAACCGTTCCACTCTGACCCGTATCTGTCATACAAACACAAACCACTGCTGCCGTTCGCTTCACATCCAATGTTTCAAACTCGTCACTGTTGCATAAATTCTAAAGCAGATTCAGCAGCGTTCACAGGGCGTAAGTCCGCCTCTAATTCAGACCTCTGATTATGCAGATCTCACTCCGGCCTGGACACACAGGGACTCATTGTACGTCAACGTTCTCTCGTTTGCATCGAGCCCGAGGCGGTGCACTCTGTCCTATTGTTGTGGAGCTGATTTAATTTATTGTTTCTGTTAAATGCTAGATCCCTGGTGGACCTCATATGTTTAAACTCATCAGTCAAAAGTGAATATTACGTCGGGGATGTTGTATTAGATGGTGGGTTAGTCTGTGATCGACTTTCAGCTTTTAGTCGATGATAATTTTGCAAAATTGACCATTAATTAAATGTTTTAATTGAAAGGGAAGATAACTCGATAGCTGTCAGATCATCCCGTCAATAAGCCAATGAAACGTGTTATTTACACGGATATGGATTCCAAAATTATAGAAGCGAGAGGGTGTCGTTATTTAGCCTTGTAAAGGTTCTGATCAATACAAGAAGCTCTCACTTTGATCAATACGTCACGTCAGTCCTGATCAAAATGTCCCCAGAGACCCAAAGCATACAACATATTTAAAAGTGGTGGAGTCTTGTAGTGTTCATAAACTGTAATAAACGTAAAAACAACAGCAAATATTTTTAAAATAATAATGTTTTAGCTGATTTTTTTTTGGTGTCGACAGTGAAAATCTGTCAAATAAAAGTTTAAAAGAGTTTTTTTTTTTTTTTTCAATTTTTACATATTTTTTCTTTTAAATATCTGCAAATGTCAGTGACAT
The DNA here is from genome assembly GCF_000690725.1 of Stegastes partitus. NCBI lineage: Eukaryota > Metazoa > Chordata > Actinopteri > Pomacentridae > Stegastes > Stegastes partitus. Next base: position 400,003 of record NW_007578215.1, read on the forward strand.
AACATTTCTTGAAAATAAATTTAGAAAATATAATTTAATGTAATTTAATAATCTTTATTTTTCTGTAATTTTACTGGTTATTATGTGCTATTTAACGAAACAAGGAAAATAACAAATAAAAACTTTATTTGCTATTTTTCAGTCCTTAATATACTTTTATCCCCCTAAATGATGGCAAATACCGATAAAAAATATGTTTGCTGATCTAAATACAGTAAAAAATAAATAAATAATAATGTCATTTTACAGTCAAATGTTGGAATAAAATGTAATTGTTGCTTTTTAAAAATGCAGATTTTTGATGTGGACATTATTTACAATTTTGGAGCGTTATTTTATTTTATCTTATTTTATTTATTTTTGTGATTATTTTGTGATGATTTTTTTTTAAAGCAATAAAGGCACATTTCTGTGAAATTATTAATATTTCTTGCTTATTTACATGGGGGGGGTTGTGTCATTTTACAGTCGAATGTTGAAAAATATTGAATTATTTTGTTTATAAAAATGCAGATTTTTGATGTGGACATTATTTACAGTTTTAGTCCATTTAAAAAAAAAACAAAACGTATTATTATTTTTGATTTAATTAGTTATTATCTTAACTTTACCAAAACAGGAAAATCTGTTATATACTGGTTAAATTTATGTGTCACTTTTCATTAATTTATGAAAAAATTAAATGCAAATAACAGAAAATGTATGTAAAAAAAAAAAAGAAAAAAGAGAAAAAAAAATATTTTTGCTGATTTAAATACAATAAAAAATATTGTAATTTTACAGTCAAATGTTTTTTAAAAAATGAATTAAAATTTGTGAAAAAAATTAATTAATTTAAAAAAATGACTAACCTGTAAATTTATATGATTTTACTAGTCATTTGTAATTTAACCAAAAAGACATTAAATTGTTAACACACACACAAACACACACACACACACACAGAGTTAACGTTAGACTTTTCTCGTCCAAAAAGCTGAGTCTGTGAAAATAAAGCCTCCAACCTGTGCGTCCGTTCTCCTGACTGCCGTGGAGTAATAATCCTCGGTGTCCCAGCAGACATCTGTCCTGAGCGGCAGCCCACAGGTCCACCGGCACCACATCACGACTTCACTCAGAAACAAACCCCTCTGGATCCCAACGATCCCGGAGCGTTAAACCCCATCAGCGAGCCTCCGGGGCTCCCACTCCCCTCGTCACAGATTGGCCGAACCCCCCCGCCGGCACTCGCCTCATTCCTGTTTACTTTACCAGCTGTGTCAACAACGCTAGAAAAAATTAACCTGTGCTGGGAAACAAACAAAGCGGGTTACCAGAAGCTCAGTCCTTCTGCTAAAGGTGAAGTGAAACGTCTTGGTAATGGTGTCAAAACACCACAAAGACAACGCTGAGACACTGCAAGAGAAACTGAAAGCCGCCGATGAAGCAACTCCGAGGAACTTCCCTGTCTGACTCAGGCACTCCAGATACCATCAACGGTGGGCTCGCCTTACCTGCTCGACAGCTTCGCTCGCAGGCTTGTTCAGAGTGATGCAATCAGGGAAAAATGCACCTTCCGTAGGTTTTTAACTCCAAAACAAACTACTGAAATGGTTTTTGCGGTGCTTTGGGTCACTGTCACGTCTGTGTTCTGGTTTGTCTGGTGCATGGCAACAGGAATGATCACAAATACACATTTTAACAAACTAAAGACGAGCAGGATTGAAAAATAACATATCTTGCGCAACAATACGGCAGAATTGGTATGATAGCGTTGCTGTGTCACACAGTTTTATGTGCTCCTAAAGTAAACAGAGCTGGATACGAGCGCTGCCAACAGGACTCGTTACAACACGACTGATTATGTAAAAATACAGAGAATGTTGGAACCCAGGTCACTAAAGATCGCTCCCAAAACCCACCAGCAGCAGGTATGACAGTCATATTCAAACGCCCAAAACGCTCCATTTATCTGAACCACAAACTGTAAAACACGGAGAGATTTCCAGATTTCCTACAGTCACTGAATGGATCATGCATGAATGAATCAAAATCACCAAATCTGAGCTTAAAGTCGTGATATTTCATCACAATCAGCCACGTCTACACGTGTCATTTAAGTTAAATTAATCAAACATAAACTGTTCTTCTGATCTCAGCACAACTAAGATGCCTCTCAGCTGTGATCAAAAGTCAAGCAACAAAAACACAGAAAGTTCTCGGCTGAACTGCAGGCAGTGTTTCCTCAGAGGGACTGAGAGCAAAATCCAACCTGCTGGATCAGTAAATAAATGCAGCAGAAACAGTGAACAGAGGAGCCAGTTGTTGGAAATACATCCAGCTGATGGAGGAACATCGTTCTACAGCTGATGAGCAGAGCAGAGAGGAAACATCTGGAGAGGCTGGAAACGTCTAAATAGTACAATACCTACAGTATGTAGAGCTACCATGATGTGTCGAGGTTGTAAAAATGTAAAGTGTTGCTACAACGAGTAGAAAACTAGTGGAAAAGTTTCTAGAAATTGATTCCAATTTGTTTTCAATTGTTTTTTGCGCAGACATCACATTTTGGGTTATAATACCAGTAGTTAATTTGCTATTTACTATTTCATTATTGTTATTTTTTATATATTCTATTTTTATGTTTTTATTATATTTTTTTTCTTTATATATATATATTTTATTATTTATGAAAAATGCGTATCAAACAAGAGCTCGGGTCTTAAGAGGTTAAACCAAAACCACACTGTAAAATAAATAAATAAATAAATAATTTGTATTTTCTTGAACAATTCACCGTTATTTTTCTGATTTTTAACAATTTGTTAAGTTTCAGAAAACAGTAAATAAGATAAGACACCAAAAGTATTCATTTACATATTATATACACATTGAATGCATTTTTTTTAAAATTCAAATTGTAAGAGTAAAGTAAGCAAAAAAATGTAACTTTTGGATTTTTTTCAGATTTTTTCTGATTCATGCCTGTATAACTTTGTCATATTACACAGAAGACATTATACTTGTATTCATGGTTGTGTTTTGTTTTTGCTTTATGAACATAGAGGTTTGTCGTACATTGAAAAATGAGTCTGCAGTGAGCAAAAAAACGCCCAAACATATACAATTACAAAGCCGGAACTGGAAGAAATCTGACATATTTGCTTAAAATCAAACAAATGTTGAATTTATACGATAGTTGCAGTTGGATTTTATGATATTAACAAATCGCTGCAGCTCTACGATAGTTTTTAGACGCAGGCCATGAAAAAATAAGAACTTAACCACCTAATAGCACTGTAAGTATTTGATCTATGAAGAATTCTGCAAAAGAGCAGAAACACGAGGACAAATTTGGTTTGCGTGAAGAAACACCAGACAACAACGTGGCCATCACAGATTAAACAGCTCCTTTAGTTTGTTCCTTCCACAGACCCACCGACGCCTCGTCTCTGCTGCTCTGGTAGAAACACCATGAGAGAGTTTCCCAGTAACAGGCAGACAGCAGAAGAAGCTCCCCATTCACAGCCTCTGGATTTACGCCCCGCCATTATTCCAGCCAGCGGAGCCTTTCAGGTGCTCGTCCAGCTCCTGGCATTTAACAACGCTCTCTGAAGCCAACTGCAGCCGGCCGGGGATCACAGCTCCGCTCCGAGGAAACCTGAAGAGAAGCTAACGGACCGGCTTCTGTCTGTGTGGCAAAATTCAACTTTATTTTAAACGGACTGATCATCAGAGTCACCTTTTCATTTGGTTCAGTCGACTGTTTGTTGGTTTGTTTGTGTTCCGAGGTTTATTATCTAATGTCTGCATCTCTTCTGCCAGCCATCTGTCGCAACGTGAAATAAAACTGACAGGCATGCAGGCGCAGTAATGCAGGTAAAGCAGGCTGAACTAAACGCTCCACCGCACCGCACAGGCAGCATAAAGCCATCTGCTAATCATATCTATTAGGTGGGCGAATGAGCTGCTAGCTCTGAAGTCAGAGCCGCAGCTTCTTTAACATATTCAACAATAAACAAACGAGAGGTTTGGACTGAAAAACAGGATTTAAGGTTATCGAGGGAAGAATGAACGCGACATTACTGAATTCATTCATTCAATCTACTTGATTATTTAGAATAATTCTGCTTTGTTTTCTGTACATCTCTGATTCAGTCTGATGAAGGTTCAAAAAAATTTAAAAATCGCAGCAAAGAAGTACCAATTTACACTTTAACCATAAAAAATAACAGGTCAAAACAGTAAATAACAAAAAATTTAAATAAAATTAAAAAAGCATTTTTACATTTACACAAAAAATACAGTTTCTACTGTATTTCAATAAAGACAGAATATCATCAATTTACAGATATTTCCCACTATTTTAAATAAATATTTTTTGTACTTTACATATCTTCCTTGTTTTATTAAATTGCAGATAATATCGAGTAAAATCACTGAAAAAAATATTATTTTAAATGCTGACAGAGAAAAAATATGTTAAAACTGTTCATAATGTCAACATAAAAAGAAGAAGAATTTTCTCTTTTGCACTGTGTGGCTGTAAAACTACACTTTTTTTTACTGCATTTAAATTTGCTAAAAAATATATAATTTTTGCCATTATTTGAAAGAATAACTATGACGATATAAATACAGCCGTCCTCAGATGTACTCATCTCCTTCCATTAAAGATAAATTCACAACAGTCACTCAAATAACTAGAAATTGAAAAAAATAATGATAAATAAAAATTTGCTAAATTATAATTTAGTGAAATAAGACGTTGCTTTTGAATTGTGGTTGAAAAGAATAATTAAAAAAAATTTTAAAAAAAATTGTGCCAGATAAATTAGAGCACTTTGCTGATGAGCAGTGAAATCCAACTGTTTTGCTGTATTTAAATCAGCTAAAAAATATATAATAATTTCACAGATTTGGCTTTTTTTCCATTTTATTTTTAAATGTTACAGAATTCCATCATTTTCTAACATATTTCTTCATGCACCCTCGCTGCAGGACTTCTCATGTTCCCATAATTTCTTTAACATGACTGTGATGGAACTTTTTTTTATTTTTTAACACATGCAACACACGTTTCCTCCAACCCAGGTGTTTTCTTTCCATCAAAACCAACCATTTCTGCACATAAACCAGCTCACCGTGCCAGTTGGTCAAAGAAACCACAAAAATCAGGAGAAAATCAACCTGCCGTCTTCTCTGCTCTACCTCCAGTCTGCCACCTGCTAACATCTCGTCTTCTTGCCGTTTCCACATGACCTCCACGTCCACCTGCTCCCAGTTCTCCCCGTACGCACACACACACACACTCACCCTCCAGCCATTGTTCCCCGCCTGAAACTGCCTCTTCCTGTCTAGTTATTCAGCCTCATCTTCAGTCTTTACCTCCACTAACACTCCCTGCCTGCTGGTGTCTCCTTGGATTTGGTTGCCTGTTGCTGAACCTTGTTCTGTTCCCCCATCAGCAACAGATGATGGTTTGTGATGAAGTGGGAGCTCAGAGTGGAGTCTTAGCGGTACATGTACTGCCCGAGGACGCAAATCTGCATACTGTTGTTCCTAAACGCAACAATAACACACTTATGATGCTCGTTATGTGCAGAAAACGGCCTCAGTGTTGACTCCAAATGAGATCCCTGAGAGAGTGAACCTCGCCGAGGGTTCACAGTCGACATTATCAACACGTCCGCAGACTTCCAATCGCTTCCCTTTCAGAGGCGGCTGACAGTTTGACAGCTCCATCAGTCGCAGAGCTGAGAACAGTCGACGGCTTTAAACTTTTCCACCGTCACCGGCTGTCAGAAGCTAATCTAAACGCAGCACATCCTTATTTTTATGACCTGCTGCGAAAACAAACGTCCCGCATGGAAAAAAGGTGATCATGGCCGTCCAGAGGTCTGAAAATGAGCATCATCAGGTCTCAGAGCGGCTGCAGGAATCAGTAATCAACTCAATAATGTGCTTTTAACATTTTTAATTAACACAACTTAGTTACCAGCAGCTACGTACTACTGAAGAATTGCTGAATCTCCACTAAAGTCAACTCTTAGATTTTAAATCCTATTTAAATAAAAGTATTGAAGTATTGCCTGTAAGTAAAAGCTCGTCTTTTGCGTTAAAAAGTTCACTGCAACTGACATTTTCTTTCTGATTTTATTAGCTGGTGAGATTACAGTCTAACTGAACAAAAATCTTACTTAAATTTCATGCTAACGTATGTTTTTTTTCTGTAATTAAAAACAATTTCAATTTACTTTAATGCATTGATGTGACTCTGTAGAGCAATTACAGTAATACAGTAATTTTGAACTTTATTCAATCAAATCTTAAACAGAAAAAATAATTGAATTATTTATATTTAAATATGTTTTATGAACTGAAAAATATTGTTTAAAACTGAAAATTATTTGTTTACATGTTGATTGTTTAAAAAAATTGGAATAATGCTTTTTTTTTTTTTTTTTTTTAACAAAGGCTAATTTGTACTTTCACAGCATTTGACCATAAAGTTAACCTCCTTTAAAAAAAAAAAAAAATAAATCAGCAAAGAATTTTACTATATTATAAATATTCTCCATTATTTTGAAAAAATATATATATATTAAGGAATGGAAAATAGTAAATCATTTTTACTGTTAGTTTAAAGGTTTCCTTATTTTATTAAATTACAGATAATATAAAATCTATATATATTTACATATTTTTAAAAAACGGGAAAAGCTTTACATGATGTCCACTTAAAAATCTATAATTACAAAAATAGTAATTTGTTCTTTTACAACATCTGTCAGTAAAATTACACTGCTTGACTGTATTTATTTCCGCTAAAAATACAATAATTTTAATAATTTTCCAGTTGTTGAATGTGACATTATTCCGCCAATTTTTAACTTTTATTTTTTGGCCCCTTGCCGACAGATTTTCACCATTTTTTCCCCCAGTTTCCATTTTCCACAGTGTGCCTGCCTGCTCTTTACTTCTGCCATGCGTCTCCATAAAACAACAACAGACCGGCGGCTGTGAGCAGCGCCGGACTCGGTTCGACCCCAAAAGAATCCAGGTCACTTGAAACACAATCAGGTGCTGCAACCGAGAGTCTGAGAAAGAGAGAGGAGGGCAAACAGCTGACGGCAGAGATCCGCCGCTTGCACCGACAGCACAGCAGCAGAGCTGCAAGTCTAATGAAATATTATGGTTTTCGTGCAGCAGCGTAACCTCAGGTGCTCTGCAGATGTGCTGCGAAGCTGTTCGGGGTCACGAGCAACAAGCTGCAGCGAGATCATCTCATTTACACGAGCAGATGGAAGGAGTTTCTGAGCAGCAGCTTTAAATGCAGGAGAAAATACATCTTGAGTATTTCCACAGATGGAGGGTGTCTATTGTGGAGAGAGCTGCAATTTACAAGCTTAACTGCACCTGAACGCACCATTCTGGACAATTTCAATCAATTTACACCTGAAACCTCCACAAAATGAGAAATACTGCATACATACGTCATGGCCAAAAGCATGTAAACACTCAAAACTGACACCAAGATAATAATATGTAGTATTATTTTTGTATAGCACCTTTCAAAAATAATAAAAAATAATAATTAAAAAAATGTCAAATTAGACAAATAATGAAAACTAATACAAACGAATTACAATCAACACAACAAACTTTGCATCAAATTATGCAAAATATTAATTAAGCTAAGGCTGAAGAATTTTGGCCAAATGACACCACCTGTTACTTTGATCAATACTGAAATCAAGATTATTAATCGAGATTGTTCACTGATATTAAGGGCAAAATATTTGTTTACTTCCATGTTGCGCACATTTCCATCAAAATAAGACTTCAAACAAACTCCACCTGAATTCTGTGCATCTCCAAGAGGCAAAACTGAAGCCAAAACTCCTCATTTGCTGAATATCTGCTTAGCAATAGGCACTACAATTTGCTGATGTTCCCTAAACGCCTCTTGTGCAGGCTACAGTCGATGCTAGAGAGGCTACTGAGCACAGTGAAGCCTCTAGTCTCCACGTAACTGCTCAAAAAACTGCTTGAAAAGAGTGAAATAAAGCGTTCTAATGTCAGATGTACACAAGTTGAAACCCAAAGACCATATCTACGTGGTCTGTTTTCTTGTAGAGGAGCATTTTAAATTAATTGTCATTAATGTCAATGCAAAGTTATGCTCTGTGGAAACACAACATTGTCTAAAATATTACTCTGAGTTGCAGCATGAAGATTTGGACGATTCGTAACGAAAACAACAGCCGGGAAGGTCCACATGCTGTGAGCTGCTGAATATATATGTATATGTATTTTTGAGAGGCCCTGCTGCGTCTCTGTGTCGAAGCAGGGAATGAAGAGGTGTGAAAATCAAAACACAGCAGACGTGTAAAATAATGATGTGTGGTTGTGTGCTGCCCCGAAGGCTCAGTCTATCACCTGCTTATCTATAACGGCTGCTCTGATTCAGGCTCAAATCCATAAAGCATTAAACGCCCCTATAAAGGCAAAAACATCTCAGCGGGATGCACCGAAGCAGACGAAGTAATGATCTAAAGGCGCAAAAAAACAGAAAACAGAAAAATAAACACCTCGGTCGGAGATAAAGAGCAGCTTTAATTTCAGACTGAATCTCTGCATTGTTTCAGGATTTATCGAGCAGCTGACTCAGGAACACGCTCATTAGCCACTGTGGGATTAATACAGACACGACCAAACACGTCAACATTTCAGAGGGCCTCCTGCGCATGGAGACGGTTGCCGAGGGGCAGAACAATGACACCAGAAACTAGTCGGCTCCCAGGTGAGCGGAGGTGTTCCTCAGGTGAAGCCGACAGCCTCAAATCCGGCAGTCGGGAGCTGATTGGACGGTGAAATGCAGCCAGAGGCGACTCCGAGCACGAGCACAACGCCCGGAGGAAGCTCAGAGTCACAACGAGGTGAAGCAAACTAAGCTTCCCAGCGAGTCACATGACGCGTTTACGGGCCGCTAATTGGCTGGTAATTAGTTCAATGTGTCAAATGCAGCAAAATCTATTTTCTACTAAAAACACACAGCGTTGAACATCTTCTACATCCAAGATAAGCTTACACTGTCAACTCCGCTCATACACAACGCATAACTGACTCACTAATACACAAACACACACGGAAACAGCTGCAGGCTCGCTGACATGCGTGTAAATCTACAAGCATTAAGTGTACCAGGACTGCAACAAACAGTTTTTTCATCGTCGATAAATCTGTCGACTGCTTTTTTGCTCGACCGATCAGTTGTTTCGTTTGTAAAATGTCAGAAAATGTAGAAAAATGGTGATAGGCATTGATATTCAGAAGGTTCACTGTCATAGAGAAGGAAAGACATCATAAAATATTCATATTTAAGCCTCTGAAATCAGAGAATTTAGACTTTTTTAAAGAAATACTCAAACAGATTATGAAAACAGTTAACAACACACCAATTAAGCAATTTATTGATCAAGTGTTGCAGCTCGAAAAGTAAACATAAAAGCTTTTCTTTAAATTTCCTTTAACTTGTTCAGATACCGTACATAAAAATGGACACAAAAACACACTGCGGCAGCTAATGATTACCTTCTCAATTAATCGACGAGTTGTTTTGTCTATAAAATGTTGATCAGTGTCTCCAAAACCTCACAATGACATCTTCAGATGTCGTATTTTGTCCAGAGACATTCAGTTTACTGTCATAGAATCAAAGAATTTGTTTAAACCGATTAACCTGTCCATTATTTGTATATTAGCTGGTCTATAAAATGTAATAAATGTTGATTTGCGTTTCCAAAGCCTGAAGATATTCAGTTTACTGTCATAAAAAAGGACAGACAACTGGAAATATTCACATTTTTGAACATATAATTAGATTAATCAGAGTTTTTCTGAAAAAACAATCAAAACAGCTGCAGATTAATTGAACAGTTGACAATAAATCCACTGACTGATTAATTGTAGCAGCTGTGCACAAAGACAGAAGTAACGCAAACACCAAAAACAAAGTGTTTCACCTGCTAACGCTGCAGGAAAACACACACTTACTGCTCTTTTTTTACATCATTGCAGAGAACACACTTGAATGTATTCTGCAGTTTCACTCATGAGCGCACACCGACACACAAACACATTTCCACATAGACAAAAAGCATCCGCACACACTGCCACACGCGATTACAATTTAATGCACGCCCCACATACGGACACGTCCACGCCGAGCCGTGCGGCGGGATGTCGGCTCACCAGGTCGTCCAGGATGGTGACGGGGAAATCCAACATGCACATCTTGACAGGCTGAGCGAGCGCTCGGTGCAGGCTGAACAGGGACTTGGTTTCCATGGTGCACGCCGAACGCACCGCCGAAGCTCGACAGAGAAAACCATAAAAAAATAAAACAGAAAAAAGAAAAAATAGAGGAAGAGGGAACTCCCCACGCTGGCTGCTCGCTCTGCTCCTCAACGAAGCCAGCGAGGAATCAGAACCCAGAGGAACCTCCTTTCCACCTCCTTCCTCCCTCTCTTCCCAGCCACCAACAAAAACCCTCCCTCCCTCTTCCTCTTCTCGTCTTTCCTCCTCGCCTCACCGGGGAAACGTCTTAACTGTCAGCAGCTGCTCTCTTGTCTTTCCGTCTTCTGGGGGTATTGCCCAACAGCTCGGCGACGCTCAGCTGCGAAGCCTCGACCGCAGCGCGTTTGCTTTTTCCTCTCTCTTCTCCGTTACGTTCAGGCTCAGACTTGCAGAACTGCATGCGTCTGCCAGGAAAAAGGGGGGGAAAAAAAAAAAAAAGCCTGGCCAAATGAAATGCAGCAGGTACACAGAGGGGCTCCGACTCTCTTCTGCTTCATTATGCTGCAGCGATACAATCGGAGGGAAGGACTAGCTCTGTTTCTGTGCTCCTGTAGTGCCAGACGGTCTGTGTGACCCAGTAAAGACGACGCAGCCTGATGCATGAATCACTATCCACTCTCGTTATTGTGAAAACCACACTGAAACTTTTTTCCTCCAGTGTTCCCCTTTTTTCTGAACGTTAATAAATGTGCACCCAGTGCTGGTGAGTGTCTGTTTTGCCAAAATGACACCATTCACTCATTTAGCCAGAAGCTTTAAAAACAGAAAAAAATCAACAGCTCTTGAAGATATCATGTGTGTCGTACCATTTTCCATCAAAAATCACTTTATTCTACATCCCTCTTTTAAAATAAATGCCAAAACTGAACCTCTGAACTCCACAACCAGGCAGGGAGTTTGAAAGGCATGTCATCTTTTTTGAAAAATTGTCAAAATTATACCATTTATCAGAACCACAAACTGCAAAGACAGATGGATTTTCCCATTTCTGACGCGAGAAATCATTACATCCCAGCATAAATTGTGATATTTTATCAAAACCACTTCATTCGACATCCATCCATCCATCCATCCATTATCTAGACACCGCTTAATCCTCACTAGGGTGGTGGGGGGCTGGAGTCTATCCCAGCTGACTCAGGGTGAAGGCAGGGGACACCCTGGACAGGTCACCAGTCTATCACAGGGCTACACTTAGAGACAGACAACCAAGCACACTCACATTCACACCTACGGACAATTTAGAGAAGAACACGCAAACTCCACGCAGAAAGATCCCGGGTGTCCTCACAGGACACGAACCGGTGACCTTCTTGCTGCGAGGCAACAGTGCTAACCACCGATCCACCTTGCAGCCCCCATTTGCACCAGATCCTGTAAAAAATAACAAAAAAAATTCTGCACTCTTGGGCACAACGATTGACTCAGCTGCTCAACTGGTGTCTAAATCTCATCCTAAAATCATAATAGTTCATTAAAATCTCTATATTCTAAGCCATTTGCACCAGATCATGCAAAAAAACAAAAAGGTCTCTCAGTCATGTGACACAAATTCAGTTTTCGGTTGAACTGCAGGCAGTGTTTCCACAGTGAAGAGGGAAATATAACAAATAACCTGTTTCCTGCTTCTCAAAGTCCAGTTTAGTGTAAAAATCACCTTTTTGTGAGCGCTACTAAATCTGTTCTCAATGCTCTGAGCTGCTGCACTGAGCAGCTCTCGTGATGTTTTTCTTTCCTCCTGCTGTCCATGCTCGCTTCATACCGAGTCTCAATCACTTTGGTTTACTGTGAAAACAACCTCTTTCTAAAATACTCTGTGTTGCTATTGGAAAGCAGCTGATGCGTCGTTGGTCATAACATGCCGAGACAGGAAGGACGGAAAATGCGAGGAAGTTAATGTGAACGTGAACGATGCAGATTTAAAATATTTCTAAACAAGCACTGCAAAATGTTTTGAATACAAACCCTCTGAAGGTCAAACACAACAACAGATTAACTTAGTGTTACCAACACAAAGTGACTGCTGGGAGACAGTTTTAGTTATTTTTGTGGGTTACTATTCAGGTATTTAGCAAACCTATGTCAAAGCAGGTCTGTGCTGGAGTCACGTGTATTTTCTCCAGTTTTGAACGTCACATACACATTGTTTTGCACACTTGACGCTAGATCTAAGGCAATTTAAAGGTGAATGTTAAGCTTGGTGTGTCTCTACTATCACTAGTCACCCAGATTAAATCTTAAAACATATTCCTTCTCTTCAACTAACTCATTGGTCTGTGGGGGGAGAAAAGTCTCCAGATGAACTAAATGTCCCACAGCGCACTGACTGCACTCTGTCTGCTCGCGCTATTAGCTTAAACGGATGCTAAATCAACATAAAAAGCTGCCATTTGCAGCATATTACATCATTTGAAGATGTTTTGGGAGCAGAGCAGCGGCACATATTCATATGATTTCTGGAAATATATCATCTGATTATGCAGCACGTTAACTACTGAGGGATAAAACACAGAAAAGCTGCCGTTTGTAAAGTTTACGCTCCACCTTTTGTTCACCTGTGTGAACAAAACACAGCCACACAGATATTATTGGACAATATTGGACTAATTCACCGTCTACTTTGAGAACTGATTGACCAGTTTGAGTGTCTCTTTTATCCGCTTTAACTAAACACATCATAACTTCTCTGACTTGGTATCTGCTACTTTGCAGTTAACTCTGAGTAAACGTTCCGTTAAAGAAGTTTAAATAACAATCTGTTGCTCCCAAAAAACATTAGACTAAACCCAAACAGCTGTCGGTGTTCTCCTTATTAAAGTAACACTGACTCCTGTACAATCAATAAGAATGAGAGCGTCTCAAATAAACCACGTTTCAGTTTGGATAAATAACCCCACAGTGGTAGAAAAACCCATATTGAGCAAAAACAAATCCCTGATACCTCAGAACGTTAACCAGCGACTGTTCAGTACAAAACAGCACAATCACTACCCAATACCTGCAGCACCTCCTGTCTCACGGAGGAACAACTCGAGTGTCGGAGCCGCAAATGTTGAATCTCGGAGGCTCAATTGGGAAGCGTCGTGAATATGAAAATGTCACAGATTATCACTTTAAATGTGCGGCGGCGTCACGTCTGTGTCGGCGTGAATCTGTAATCTGTCAGGCTGTCAGCTCCGACAGCGGCGGAGGCATTTTACTGTCTGATCACATGGACGTTTAGCGACTGACTGCTTCATTAGAGGGTCGTGTCTCGACGCAAACAAAAGAATGTTCTATAAGCAAGAAGCACGACAGGTTGCAGGTACAGCAGACACAATCATCTAATAACATCCATCCATCCATCCATCCATCCATCCATCATCTCTACACCTTAATCCTCACTAGGGTCATGGGGGGCTGGAGCCTATCCCAGCTGATTTAGGATGAAGGCAGGAGACACCCTGGACAGGTCACCAGTCTATCACAGGGCCACACTTAGAGACAGACAACCAAGCACACTCACATTCACACCTACAGACAATTTAGAATCACCAATTAACCTCAGCATGTTTTTGGACTGTGTGGGAGGAAGCCGGAGAACCCAGAGAGAACCCACACTGCACGGAGAGAACATACAAACTCCACGCAGAAAGATGCGAACCAGCGACCTTCTAGCTGCGAGGCAACAGTGCTAACCACTGCTCCACCTTGTAGCCCCATCAAATAACACCTTTGGCTACTTTTGCAGCAAAAATGATTTTAATTGTAGATGTCAGAGGTGTTTTAGTTGAATGTTTTGGTATTTTTTCAAGCTAAAACTTCTAAATTTGTCTCCTATCTGAAGTTAATTTCTTTTCTTGATGATGCTTTTATTTATCACACATGACAGAAAGTCACTTCTGAAGACAAACTAACACGTTTAAAGAAGCATGTAGTGCCTCTTTCACAATATTATGCCAAATACAGTCAAATTAACTGCAGATTAGGTGACAATGAAGACACTAACTTGTTGCAGCCCTCGACGGTGTTCTAATTTGTAAAAATGTGTTAAAACAGCAGTGCAGAGGAGGAACAAAAGCTTTTCAAACTGCTAAAACTCGACATGTTGTTCTCCTCTTCCCCCCAGTTCTGGTTCTGAAAAACATCTGACGTGACAAATAAGCTTTTAATTTCCTGCAGCTGGAACCCAAAAGCTACACTAATAGATTATTATCTATGCATTTACATAATGCTGCACGTCCTGCGTGCCTTTATCAGTTCATTCTGAAATTAACACCCTGCAAAGCCTGAGTGAATGAATGCTGCAGCGGAGGATCAGGACGTGACACCAGGTCAGCAGCAGGCGCTCGACAAACCACAACAGCAACAGCAGCAGAAGGTTTTGAAGTGAGACAGCAGAGCTACGAACAATACAGCAGCCTCCTCCTGCGCTTTAAGTTGGGTTTATGTTGTGCAAAACCTGAAGACATTCTGGCGTCATTTGGTCCCAGAGGACGCAACATTAAATCCACCAGACAGTGCACAGCTGAACATGCAACCAGCGCTGCTTGTTCTGCAAAAAAACCCACCCACAGACCTGACAGAGCCATCAGAGCCGGAAGCTTTTAAAAACAGGAAAAAATCAGCAATTTTAAACGTTCTGACGGTTCTTTAGCATCATCATGTGCGACAAAGGAGGCTTACAATGTCGATATTTTAATCCAAAAAATAGCCAAAGTCACACAATTTATCATAAAATAACATCAAACTGTAAAGACAGAAAAATGCCTTTTTATTATTTCTGGTGGTGTCTGATGATAAATCTGAACCTAAAATCATTATATTTCATTAAAATCACTATATTCTAAGCCATTTGCACCAGAGCCTGTAAAAAAAAAAAAAAAAAGTTCTTTCAGTCACGTGACGGAAATTCAGCTTTGGGTTAAACTGCAGGCAGTGTTTCCACAGAGAGACTGAGATTAAATCAAAACCTGCTGGATCAACAAATAAATGCAGCATGGCTCAGAAACAGTGAACAGAGGAGCCAGTAGTTGGAGATACATCCAGCTGATGGTGGAACATGTTTCTACTGCTGATGAGTAGAGCAGAGAGGAAAAGTTTATGGAGGCTGTAAACATGGAGATAGTTCAATATCTACAGCAGGTAGAGTCACTTTTTTCTTCCAGTATTGGTAACACCTTAAAAAATGTTCGGCATGATAATTACAAAAATTCAACTTTCATTTTTTCTTTTTCTATGACTTCCAGCATTAAAACTGTGTCGTACTGCAGCGTAGACACTTCTGAGTTCTCTTTACTTCTAGTTATGTTGGTGCCGTTTTCAATTAATAACAAGCGACTTTTTAAACTTTCAGATCGATCGAATCAAACGTCGAGTCTGGGATCACTGACAGCAACAAAATCAGCACATGTTGCTCTAACGGGAACGTGCTTTTTTCCATAACAACACCTCACAGCAGCAGCAGCAGCAGCGGGTTTCCAGCTCTGCAGCGTCGTGTACCTGCACCGCCCGTCCTGCCTTTGTCTGAGTCCACATTAATCGGACCTGCAGGTTAAATTCTGCCTTCCGGTCCTGGCTCGCTGTCTGTAGAGGAGGAAGAAGAGGAGGAGGAGGATGAAGAGGAGGAGGAGGTGGGGGTTGATCTTATGTAGCCCTATGAAGAGCCGGCTTTGCCTCCCTGTTTCCATGACAACCGCTCTCCTACAGTATTCAGCCGTGGGACGGCCTCTGCATCTGAAAGCAGTTCCCAGTGGTGTTTCAGACCCTCTCGCTCTTTTTCCTTCGGCTGCTTCTTCACTCCTTCTTCTTCTTGTGTTGTCTGTGTTTGGGTTTTTTTTTTTAAAAGGCAGAAGCACTTCATCTTCTCTCTCCGCTGTTATTTAAAAAAAAAAAAAAGAACTGGAAAAAAAAAAGAAAAATCTCATTTGCATCTGAAACCAAAGGCTGAATTCTGCCTTTGTTCCCCGAGACTACAGGCCAGGACTCGGAGCCAGCACTCACTTAAATTATTTAGACCGACTGTCCTGTAAAAATGCAAATATTAGCCAAGTGCATGAAAGCAAAGAAAAGGCCTTAAAATAATCAATTGCTGTTTTTGTTTTTTGCAGGTTAATAATTACACAGCAGGGTTCAGCTCAGTGCAGCGACCCAACGCAGAAAGTAGAGCGGCTGCAAATCTATAAGATCTGTGAGATAAAGAAGAAAAAAAAAAAAACCTCAGAGGCTTTCAAAAACAAAATACAGACACGTTTTCACAACTCTGAGGCTGTTTTTTTTTTTTTTTTTTCTTTTTCAGGTCAAAGCGAACTTCCTCTCTATCAGCCATTTGGGCTAAAAGCCGTCTGACCTACATACTGCAGGACGACTTTGACTGGAAGTATTTTTGAGATTTTGCAGAAGCCTTCAGGTTCGGGCTGCAAAAACCATGAAGAGAATAAATCAAAATGTCAATACGGAGTCCAGCCGGAGGTAAAAATCTGTGTCCGATGAGCTCCGAAGCCCTCGACTATACATAACACCGAGGACTCTCTCAGATGATGCAGTCTGCTACGAAGGTAGAAGATCTGTGAAGGTTTAGTTTGTCTTTAAGGGCGGCTTCAGTTCAAGGCGTAGCCGACAGTTTGAACTGCAAAGACGTGAAACCAACACGGTGTATTTCACCTGGATGATGAAACTAGGGACTGCAGATTAAGCCCCTGAACTCCCAGAAGGAGTCGAGACTGTGGGTTCATTTTTCACTTCCATGGAAACAGAACAGCCACGACCAGAAGGAGATTGATTATTTATTACAAAACAATTTCAAAATTAGGAATCACCATGCACAATATTTTTCCGAGTGTTACCAACACTGGGGAAAAAATGGACAGTCTGCTCTGCTCATCAGCTGTAGAAAGATGTTCCACCATCAGCTGGATGTATCTCCAACAACTGGCTCCTCTGTTCACCGGTTCTGAGCCATGCTGCATTTACTTATGGATCCAGGAGGTTGGATTTTTCTCTCAGCCTCTCTAATATGTTTCCATACCTGCTCTGTGAACACTGCCTGCAGTTCAGCCAAATAGTTTTGGTCACTACTGGCATTGGGGAAACTGTATATTTTGGGTGAATTTTTCAATGAGACACATTTCGATAAAATCATTTTTTTGTTCTAAACACTGGAAAAAAAATTTATACCTCCACATGCTATTCGACTGTTTGCATTTTTACAACCTTTAGAAACCTTTTTTCTACACTACTCTGCACAACAACTCTAGAAAATACTTCCCCCTGTGTGCACTTATTGGTTCATTCTGAAATGAACGCAAAGACTGAGTGAATGAATGCTGCAGCAGAGGATGAGGACGTGACACCAGGTCAGCAGCAGGCGCTCGACAAACCACAGCAGCAGCAGAAGGTTTTGAAGTGAGACAGCAGGGCTACGAACAATACAGCAGCCTCCTCCTGCGCTTTAAGTTGGGCTTGAAGACATTCTGGCCACACATTAAATCCTCCAGAAAGTGCACAGCTGAACATGTGTACAATTGTAAAAACAAACTATATGATGAGCTTCACTTAATCCTCTGAACACCAAAACCCGACACCAGGTCAGCTCAGTCAATCATGGCCTCTCAGTTGTGCCAAGGTGTGCAAAACACAGGATCTGGTGCAAACCGTCTATTTTTGGTGATTTATTTTCACGAGACCTATAAAATAAACTGGTTTTGATTTTTTAAAAATCCCGGTTTTAAACTCAGATTATCTTTCCTGATGAAACTGAACACTACACATGTTGCATTCAAGGACCGTCGGAAAGCTGAAAATCCAGTGCTTCTTTCTGTAATTGTGCTCATGTTTTAAAAAGAAAACAAGTCTTTCAAATGCACTGGCGGGTCTCATGGTTCAGAGGGTGAAATGTTAGATTAAACAGCAGATCTCCAACATTACGCCTGTTGCGGAGATAATTTCTTTTATCCGTCCCAATGCTGATTATGTCATTATTCCCTGATACCGATAAGCCGGCTGATGGACGTGCGCCGGGTCCAGAACATGATGTACAGTCGGGCTGCTTCAAGTAAAAGATTTTCCTTCATTTGGGAAAGCACACATTGAACCCAGTTATTTTTTTACTCAATGTCAAACATAATAACAGTAATAGTTTCATGTGTCAGAGCCTAGAGGACGGACAGATGATTTACAGTCAAGATGACACCTTACGGCAAAAATATACCGTACTCTGGGTCCGAAGATTATCACAGATTATCAGAGCCACACACAGATAAAGACATTTTAACACACTTTCATGTTGGAGTTTGAGTTATTCTAAATTGTGACGCTCAGATTTTAATCTTTACTGCAAATTAATGTGAGATATCAGTCTCCATGATTACTAAGAATCAGTGTCGGACCTGAAAAAACTTTTTGGCCGACCTCTAATGTGCCCTAACTATCTTAAGAAGCACCGACGTAAAGCTTGGATAATTATATAGTTTACAGAGAAGCAATAAATTCAAAGTGCGACGTTGCTGTTGTTCAAACTGTAAAGCTTCTTTGGTGGAAAAAAACACCAAAATCTCAACAATCAAAAGGTTCATGACAAATTAAACAACAAAAATAATATTATTTTCACTGCTTGATCCACATAATGCCAGAAAATAGTTTTCAAAGCCCAAGTCCACACCCTAAAACTCAAACATTCAATTTAATACCAAACGATTCCATTTGACAGGTTGGAAAAATAGTTGTTTTTCCACTTTGGCTTAAAATAATTAACAATTTATGAAGTTTCTGTTCATTGACTATTGCGATGTTGCACGATTTTTGTTGTTCAGTTGCATACTGACGCTCAAAAAGCAAAAATAAGGTTTCTGTGAAAATCAAAACAAGGAAATCTGCTGCCTTTAAGCCTTTAGAAACACCCACAAAGCAAAAAACAGCAAATAAAAATTGTGCAAGAACTGTCAACAGATGCAACTATGCTCACATATTTGTAATATTTGTACTAAACATGTGCAGTAATGTTGATAGCAACGCCAACATCTTATCCTGATCTATTGAGCTGCACAAGCACTAGATGTCTGCTCAGGAAAAGCCTTGTTGCATCCAATGTTTCAGATCAGATTTTAACCTGATCTCTGCAAAAAAGAAAGGTGCTTTATCTCTACGTAATGTTTTATCCATCATACCTCATGTGTCAGAGCAGAGACGACGGACATATGAGGCGATCTCAAGCCTCCTCTGGCCCTGTTTTGTATCCTGAACCCCTCAGAAACAGTTTTTCAGATCAGCAGCCACACTTGACGTGTCTGGCCCGCACGGTCTCTGGATGGAAAACTCTCCTTGACTCAGCATGAACACGTCTGCAAACGATTACGCCGTCTACACACACACACACGAAAACGATCCGGTCACTTGGAAACTACAAAAAAGTCCGCCATGAGGAGCGGCTCTGGAGGGCTAATTCGGTGTCGAGAGAGAAAAAACACTCGGCAACAAGTCCGAGAGCTGCAGCGACTCTGCAACACTGTTCATGCACAAAAATGTTCCTTCAGATCTCAAGGCCTTTTTCCTTCATGTACAAACACAAAACTAATGCCTCTGCCAAAAAAAAAAAAGAGAGAGAAAAAAAAAAACCCTTCGGGACTAAAAACTGA
Organism: Stegastes partitus; assembly: GCF_000690725.1. Lineage (NCBI taxonomy): Eukaryota > Metazoa > Chordata > Actinopteri > Pomacentridae > Stegastes > Stegastes partitus. The sequence goes on from NW_007578215.1 coordinate 419,955, forward strand.
AGAAAAAAAAATCTGATTCTTGTCACATTCCATCAGACAAAGAAGTCAGATACGCTTGGAGTGGAGTCAAGCTTTCGAGAACCGAGTGCAGAAAATAGAGCGACGGAGGAGATTTACAGCTTTATCTACGATTCCTGCAGCGATAACAGAAAGGAGAAGAAAAAACAGGCAAATAAATGCTTGAAAAGAGGATAAACACGAAGAGGAGCAGCGACGGGAAACAGGATTTGCATTGAGGGGAGCAGGAAGCCTGTTTACAGCGAGCTGAGGGTTAAACGGAGAAGCACATCCAGACGCTCAGCACTGACCTTCGACACACATTCATCATGTTTACTCGCTGCTTTCTCTCACAAGGAAAAAGGTTTTGTTTTACAGCTGCTCAAAGACACTTGGAGCCCGTTTGAATAATAATATTTTATAGGCAAGAGATTAAAATAAGAATAACAATACAAAAAAAACAAAGGTTGAATCCAGCTTCTTCTGGATGGAGAGCTCATCTATGTCTGTATTTTGCTCCCTACGCTGTAAGAAAGTAGTTGTTTAACAGCTTTAGTTATGATTCTTTGAACAATTTAGTGTATTTTTATAGATTATCCTTGTTTTTTAAATTGCAGATAGTAAAATCATAAAATCACAGATTGTAAGAAATGTCCAAATCAAAAATCTGTTGTTGTTTTTTTATTACAATATTATTTGCATTTATTTAAAAAAATAAATATGTATATTAAGGAATGAAAAAAAAAGATAAATCTGTTATTTTACATATTTTTTCTCTGTTTTGTTAAATTACAGATAATATTTAGCAGAATTTCAGGGAAAAAAATGATTAAGTTGCTGACTGTAAAAAAATAATAAAAATGTATGTGATTTTTTTGCATCCACATTATGGATATTTGCCTTTATTTAAAAGAAAAATTATGTATATTAAGGAATAAAAAACGCTAAATTATTTGTTAAGTTATTTTACCATTTTTTTCTGTTTTGATAAATTACAAATAATATTCAGCAAAATTGCAGAAAAAAAATTTAAAAAACAAAAACAAAACATTTGTAAATAAAGTCAACATTAAAAAATCTGTCCTTTCACAAATAATAATTTACTCCTTTACAATGTGTGACCATAAAATTGCACTGTTTTAATGAGCCAACATTTAAAGGAGAACTGGTGTATATTTGGATTTTTTCATTTAAAAAAAACAAAAATGACATCATGTAAACAAACTGGGATTTCAAGATCTGGAAAATTCATAAATATTTAGTTGTCATGATCAGAACTGATGTAGTTTTTTTTTTTTTTTAATAGTTGAAAACTGAAATCATTAAATTGACACACAAGGTTTAAAATAGGAAATGAGACTTAAGATCCAGAACTCAATGTGATCGAACTAAACCTAATGAACCTACCTTAACTTGAGGTTAGTTTTAAATCAACTAAAGCAGAAGTGTACGTTAAAACTACACACAACATTAATGTGATGCAGCCACAAACGTTATGATGTCATGAAATACTAAATTAGATGTGATGTAATTAGAGTGATGTCGGACCTGCAGTCAAAGAAGAAAACCAGGAAACTGTTTGCCTTTTTGTCCAACTAATGTTCTGTAACTCTCTCTGGCGACGACAAACAAAACTCCACAAAACATCGATTCATCAATACGCACAATTAACAGAAACTGATTAGCGGCTAACAGAATAATTGGCGGATCGTTTCCCCGGAGACGAAACCAACACAGGGATCGTCGTCCTGAACCGTCGCCCTGCAGAAACGAACCAGGACTCTGGCTCTGCGCTGTATTATTTATGTGTCGCCTTTTGTTTATGGCGGCTGAAGCTGCTGTGGGAGTAAACAAGAGGAAGCAACGCCGACATCCCCTTCAGTTCTTGGAAAGACGAGGTTATGAGCTGCTCCATTTGAAGGACGCTTCCTAAAAGGGCTTCCGGAGGATATTAACAGGCCAGAACAAACAGAAAACGATCTCTAAAAGTCTTAAAAGTCCCAAAGTGGCGTCTCCTAATGGCTTATTTTGCCTGAATACCCAAAAGGGAGTCGTGATTTTTTTTTATCTGTCGATCAGTAAATCAATGGTTTTGGCTTCGGTTTGGGGTTTTCACTCAACAAATGACTCACGTGGTTAATCAATTTACTGCTGGTAGAATCAGGCAATGAATCAACGGGAAATAAATCAACAAATCTGCTCCGTGTTTGAGTCATCATTCACATTTTCTGGCTCCGGCTTTTCAAATGTGAAGCTTTCTCGGTGTGATACGGTTACAAACTCAGTATCAAAGTCAAATGACAATTACTCAACCGATCAATCAGTTCATTTTCATCCTACAGACTAAATTGTAGAACGACTAATTGGATTTACAGATGAATTGATTAGAGGCAGACCTGCAGTGTCAGAAAGGAATCCTCAGATTTTCAGCTAATTATCTATCAATAAATCAACAGATCTTTATAGCAAAACACCCAAATTACTCCTCAGGATTAATTTAAGTCTTGTACAGTTATCAGACTAAATCATCACAGACATTCTTATCTGTGGATAATTACAGAATTTTGACAATTAATTAACTGATTGCATCTTTTACGAGCCAAATACTGTAGAATGTTCTCCAGGGTGACAGTTTGCTGCTGCTGGTTTTCATCATTATTATTAATATTTTGTTCTCTTGGAATCTGTGTTCAGTATTCATTCTGTATTATCTGACATTTAATAGACTAAAAAAAGAACAAATTAGATAAATGCATCATCAGACATTTCAATTTCTGGAGGTTGCTGTACAAATAATACAATTTAGAGCAAAAAAATAAAAATAAAAAAATCTAAAACTACTAAATATTTGTAACCTTTTGCTTAAAAATGACTAAAATTAGACAAAAATAGTCTAATTATGCTGAATAATTTGCTGACGCTTTAATTAAATGTGTTAATTTGTCCTGCCGACCCTCAAAACGATTCAAAATATTGAGTTTACGTGGACATGAAACAGGGACAAGCAGCAGATCTCCAACGTGGAGGAGAAATCTTTGTTTATTGAAGTTCTCTTAATCACAGTCTGGTGATTTATTGATGAATTGATTCATTGATTTGTTAACAAAGCGTCAGGAATTAGTGAAAAATGCCCAAAATAATGTAAAACAAGTGGATGTTTGGGTTTTGGGTTTGAATTTTTCTCATTTTATCCGTAAAATGTTAGTAAAAAGTGCAAAAACCAAGAAACTATTTAGTCATTGTGCTACAAAAAAATGACAATATAGCTTGTACTCATAGATTTACTGCTGCAGCTTTAATGTACGGTCCTGATTTGTCCTGCGTAGGGTCAAAAAAATCTAATATATTGAGTTTACAGCGACATAAAGCAAGGAAAAGCAGCAGATGTTCTACCCAAGCTTGGGTTTTGGGACATTATTTTAGTCACTGCCAATAAAGAGCAAAAAATGCCTCTAATAATTTACAGCAGCTCATTTTTTCATGTGTCGTTTTATTCTAACAAACCAAAAGTGCATAAATATGAGAAGTTGGAAACAGCAAATATTTGCTAATTTCACATCAGAGAAACCCAAACCTGCAGATGTTTGGGTTTGTTGAGGTTATTTTGACGCTTTATCCATAAAATGTCTTGAAATAATTCCAGATAAATACCAAATATTTGGTCATTTTACAACCAAAACAGCTTGATTATGTAGATTAACTGCTGCAGCGCCCTGTTTACTGTCAAAACAATCAAAAATATTGAGTTTACAATCATATCAAACGAGGAAAAGCAGCAGATGTTCACACCTATCGGATATTATTTTTTCTCACTATGTCCATAAAATGCCAATTAATTGCGAAAAACAGGAAAACTTGCAGATTTTCACACTAGAGAAACCAAATCAAGTGAAGTTTGGGTTTTGGGAGATTATTTTTCTCTCACCTCATCCATAAAATGTCACTAAATAGAAAAAAATACAAGCAAATATTTGGTAGTTTTGCTACGAAAAATGACAAAAGAGCCTGAATATGTAGATTAACTGTTGATTTGCTCTGCCTAGTTCAAACAAAAATGAAAAAAACAAAGATATTGAGTTTACAGCAACCTAACACAGGGAAAAGCAGCAGATGTTTGGGTTTTGGAAGATATTTTTTCCTGTTTTATCCATAAAATGTCAGTAAATATTGATAATGCAAGCAAATATTTGATTATTCTGCTCCAAAAAAATGAAAAAAACAGCTTGATTATGCAGATTAACTGCTGCAGCTTTAATTTAATGTCTACATTTATCCTGTTTAGTGTAAAAAAAATATAAAAAATCTAATATATTGAGTTTAAAAGAGAGAAAACCACAGATTTGTATAATTTATCATAATTTGATCAATTTCTAGAAAAACAATCACAGCCCAAATGTCCATAATGTCCATTTCCAGCTGTTTTATTATTATTTATGTTTAATTTGGGTGATAATCAGCTTCCATTAATGTGACTTAGTGTTAGTGATAGAGAGCTTGACTTTGACCAGGGAGGAGACATATGTGCATCAATACAGAAGATTATTGATCAGGCGATCAGGTGAAGCTTCAAGGTGAGCGTGAGCAGCTGATCAGCCGTCGTTCACGGCTAATTAGCGATATGCAAATGAGCTCAGGTGTTGCATTTGACAGATTTCTTACCTGTTTTTCCAGCATGATCATTCTCTCGGTATCATGACCTTCACGGAGCGAGTTTCCCCGTCAGACGCTCTCCTCCTCCGCCAGCATCTTCACGGATGAACGACAAAAAAACCGAATGTAAAAAAAATAAATAAATAAAAAATTAAAAAATAGAAGATGCTAGCTAGCGGGAGGCTAACGGAGCGCTACGGTTCTGTTATCCTTGACGGAAATGTCCTCGGCGGCTCCGGCATGTCGTGACACAGATACTGAAAAATTTAAAAACAAAAAAAAACGGCGTTTGTTCGAGGAGGGGAGCCCCACGGCGGCCGGTGGACGGACGGTGGAGCCGGGAAAACAACAAGTCCGACGGGGCGAGCGGAGCGGCTAGCTAACGTTAGCCTGCTAGCGTTAGCCGGCGATGATCAAATTTTTATTTGTCTCCTCGTGCCTTCATCCATCGCCGCCGCGCGTCCTTCGCGGTCACGCTCGAAAAAACAGGCGCGGGTCGTTTCGTCCAGCGTCCGCCGTCCGCGACAAATCCTCGGTCGACGGCGGCATCCCAGCTGAGAGTCCCGGGCGGAGAGACGGAGATGTGGGAGATGTGCTGATGTGTAAATGGATGCTGCTGCTGCTGCTGCTGCTGCTGGCGGAGGAGAATCTCCGCTTCCAGCAGGACAAGACGCTGCCGCCTCTGCCGCTGCCGCCCCTGCCGCTGGTACGGCTCCTGCCGCTCAGTGACGGAAAGACACGAACGTGTCCGAACGACGACGCTCCTGAACGCACCACACGTACACCGAACCAGAGGCCAAAAAACACTTTAAACAGCCTCTCATTCACTTTAACACCGTTTTAATGCGACAATTAAACACTTTTAACGTTTTGAACGGTTGTAATGAAACTAATCATACCTTCACTGACTCTAATGTGTAAACTATGAATATTCTGGACTTCTAAAATATCCTTTGCGATATTATTTGTTATGCACATACTAGAGCATCGTCTACATAGGTGCTTGTCTGCTTACATGTTATTTATGAAATATTGAAATACAGGTGATCTGTGCAATATTCATACTTATGTCAATATTTACATTCATGAAATAATCTGTGCAAAACCGCTGAATGCAATATCATTCATTCTGTAATTAGTCCTTTTGTTTATCTTTTGTATTGTTTTTTAATTTGTTATTACATTTAATAACTATTTGCTGTTGGAACAATGCAAATGTCCCCAGTGTGGGATTAATAAAGGCTCATCTTATCTTACAACAACAGTGAGGCATATATTGACAAAATAAAAAGTATATTTTAGAAAACAGCCGTATGTTTTGTTAAAGTTGTGGTGTTTGATTTGCTTTCTGTTTGTGCTTTGTGAATTTCATTGTGTTTTCTTTGTTGTAGTTTCTGTTTCTGTTTTGTACAATGTGTTGTCTGCAAATTGTTTTGTCAAATGTTGTTTTCTTCGTTTTTTTATGTTTGAATTTGTTGTTGTTGTTTCTGTTCAGTCGTTTGTTTTCTGATGTGAACGTTCCCATGTGTTCTTTGTGTAGTTGTGTTGCTGTTGTTGTTTTCTGAAAAGCCACTGTGTTTTTTGTTGTTGTGTGAAATGTTTTGTGTTTGTTTTTGTTTGTTGTTGTTGACTCTGAAATGTGTTTTCTTTTTCTCGTCATGTTTTTATAAAGCGTTTAGTTTTCTGTTCGCTTGCTGATATTTTGTGAAAGTTGCTGAGTGGTCTGATGTGTTGAGCTTGTGAATTGTTGTTTTTCTCAAACGCTGCTTTTGTGCTTTTTTTTGCTTGTTTTGTTTTTATATGTTTTCGTTGTTGTGTTTCTGTTTTGTTGTGCTTTCTGAAATGCTGCATTGTGTTGGTTGTGTTTTGTTTTCTATTGTTGTATGATATTTGGTGTGTTTTTTATTTGTATTGTGCATTTTCTGTGAAGTGTTGTTGTCAATTGTAGTGTTTTCTCCTCTTTTTTGTTCATTTGTTTTGTTGTTGTGTTTTTGTTTTGTGTTTTATATCTGGAAATGATGTATTTTGTTTGTTGTTGTTGATGTTGAAATGTCGTGGCCTTTTCTTTTCCTTGTCATGTTTCATTAAGTGTTGTGTTTTCTGTTGGTTTTCTAACTAACAGAAAACATAATTAAAAAAAGAAAAGCATCATTATTTTTTGTCAAAGTGAGATTAAAGATGACGAAGATGGTTATTCCTGTTTGCAATCTTGAGTCTATGTTATTTTTGCATCACTTTGTGGTTGTTTTGTGTTGTTTGTGGTCATTTTCGGATTCGTTGCTGCAGTTTTGTGTCTGTTTGTGGTTATTTTTGCATGTTCAATTGTGTGTCTACGCTTGCTTTACCACGCTTTGTGGCTGCTTTGCATTTCTTTGTAGCTATTTTACATCTCTTTGAGGTAATTTAGTGTCTCTGAGATCATTTTGTCTCTCTATGCAGCCACTTTGGGTCTGAGGTTGTTTCGTGTCTCTTTATGGTCGTTATGAAGTATTTTGCGTCTCTTTGTGGCTGCTTTTTTGTTTCATTTTGCATTTGTGCTTCTTTTATCTCATTCTGTTGTTGTTTTTATCCCTTTGTAGTTCATTTGCATCTTTTTGGTGGTTGTTTTGCCTCTGTGCCATCATGTTGTGTCTCTTTGTTGGTGTTTTACGTCTCTTTGTGGTCATCTTTTGCTCATAATTTTGTGTCTGGACTTGTTTTATACTACTTTGTAGGGGTTTTTTTGGCATTTATTTCTCTATTGTTTGGTGTTTTTATGGTTTAAATTTGGGCTGCAAGGTGGAGCAGTTGGTAGCACTGTTGCCTCACAGCTAGAAGGTTGCTGGTTTCTGCGTGGAGTCTCCATGTTCTCTCCGTGCAGTGTGGGTTCTCTCTGGGTTCTCCAGCTTCACACAGTCCAAAAACATGTTGAGGTTAACTGGTGATTCTAAATTGTCCGTAGGTGTGAATGTGAGTGTGCTTGGTTGTCTGTCTCTAAGTGTAGCCCTGTGATAGACTGGTTACCTGTCCAGGTGAACCTGCCTTCACCCTGAGTCAGCTGGGATAGACTCCAGCCCCCCACGACCCTAGAGAGGATTAAATGGTGTATAGATGATGGATGGATGGTTCAAATTTGTATCTTTTGGCAGTGATGTCTCTTGGTGGTCATTTTCTGCCTTTGCTGGTTTCACCTCATTTTGTGGTTGTTTTGTGAACACTTTGCACCTCTTTGTTTGTCATTCTGTGTCTGTGGTCGATTTTTTTTCACTTTGTGGATGTAAAACCTGTAAAACAATGAGATAAATTCAGTCTCTTCAGTCTGTATCTGCAGGTTTCACCTTTCACTTCTTCTTTGCCCTTTTCTTTACCACGTCATTCTTCTTCCCGCCGCTAGAGGCGCTGCAGCCTGGCAGGCAGAACTCGGGGCACCACGACCCTCAAAGCTCTTTCTCGCGGTGCATTGTGGGACTTTATGTAACCAACATGGCGGCCTCCTGCGCTAGAGCTCTGTGTAAGGTCGGCCGGTCCTTTGTGGACTCTCCTGCGGTGCTCCGGTCCAGTTCCGGCACCTACCTGCTGGGCAATGCGGCCGCTCGTGGCTCCAGGAGGTGCTACAGCTCCGGCGGGGCGGGATTCCGGGCGGCGGCGCTCTCTGTGCGGGCAGCAGCCGGACGCAGGGCGCTGAGCTGCGCCTTCCTGCTCGGAGGAGGTGTGGGTCTGTACCAGGCGCTCAGAGTGTCCGTGAAGCAGCAGCACCTGGCCGAGGAGCAGAAGCAGGTGAGTCCGGCTCCGGGTCCTGCAGCAGGTGAACTCAGGAGAGGCTCAGAGAGAAGCTCAGGCCGAACACCTGCTGCTGGTAAACGGTGGAGAACAATTCTACAACTTCATTCAGCAGACGCTTTTATTCACAGCCACATACATCTGAGAGCAGATACAACACAAGCAAGGATCTAGGAAACAGTTACCTGAGTGACGTCACAGCAGCTGCTCTCACCTGTCACGTGTTAAAAAGTAACCTGACAGCTTGTCCTGCAGTAAAGCAGCAGGTGACTCAGTGGAGGTGGTTGTGTTGACCCCCCATCCAGTAAAACTTCACATGTACAGTGGCCAGCCTCAGACACACCTGAGCAGCAACCCTGCTGTCCAATCAGCATCGAGAGAGGCCACACCTGGAGGTGGACGGAGAAGCGCTCAGTCACACAGACACATCTGTGAACAATATTTGAGAGAAACAGGCCTTTTGTGTACCTAGAAAAAGTCTCAGATCTTTCAAAAACAAAGTGTTGTGTTAATATTTGTGTTCAGTGTGTTGAGGTGAACAAGCTGTCATGTTGTTTGTGATGAGAGTCTGTGTGCAACCAGCTACAACCAGCTGACTGACGCTCAGAGTCTGGTGTCACTTTGTTAAACCAGAGTCTGTTTGCGTGCAGGTTTCGAGTCCCAAGCTGATCCTGTATCAGTATAAGACCTGCCCGTTCTGCAGCAAAGTGCGAGCCTTCCTGGACTACCACGGGCTGCCCTACGAGGTGGTGGAGGTGAACCCGGTGATGAGGCAGGAGATCAAGTGGTCGGAGTACAGGAAGGTTCCCATCCTGATGGTGGACGGAGACGTGGTGAGGAGCTCGTCCACACGATGTTCAGCACAGAATATGGATTTTGATAAAGATGGTGGTGAAATTTTAGCTTCATACCTCCGATAGGTTCTCTGATCATTTCTTTATAATTTGCCCGTCGACCAGCTTTCATCAGGTTTTCTGTCTCATTTAAATCTGAGGCTGTTTGAACATCTGAAGAAATATTAAAGATAAAAACCTGAAGTCTTCACTGTTTTGTCTCATCAGGATTCAGAAGCTGCAGAATAGATAATAATGGACCCATTTTGAAAAAAAAAATTCTATTGAAAGCTGCTAAATCAGTTGAGAAAGCTCAACAAGAATAAATGTTTTATATTCTAAAGCATTCTATGTTTAGTTTAGAAAACATCACCAGTCGACTTCTGCCTCATCAGTTTAGTTTTTTTTGTTATTGTGGCTCAAAGATGGAACTTTTAATGACAACTTCCATTATTTTTTTCAAATTTAAACTCACCCATAATCAGACATTGTTTGAGCTACATGTCCGATATTACAGACTCCAAATCAATGTCATGATGAGAAATAACGGTGAACATTTCAGGTTTTTATCTTTAATAATTTCTGAGATGTTGTCGTTCAAACAGCCTCAGATTTCAATGTGAGAAAAAACCTTATTTATGAGCTAATTTATAGAACGTTTACTCAGAAACTATTTAAAACATGAAGCTAAAATCACACAGATACTGTTTTAAATATTCACAGTTTATGATTAAAAAGAAAAAAAAAAAAGCTGGTTGAGCAGAAGGAAGCTGAAGTTCTTCCAGTTTGCATCTCTTCACCTCAAACACACAGTTTAAATTATTTAATTAGTACAGAAAAAAAAACATTTTTGCCTCAAAAACAGTTTTAAGTTTGACTTAAATTTGCAGAATCAACATTTTGAACATTTTGAAATGCTTTTTGTTTTTTCCGCTGTTCGTCGGCAGCAACTGAACGACTCGTCGGTGATCATCAGCTCCCTCAAGACGTTTTTAATCAACAAGTGAGTTCCGCCTCCTTCATGTTTTATTGATTGTGAACAAATACTGATGATTATGTTTTTATTAGACATGCGTCTGACTGATACGCGTCACGTATGTTAAAGGAAACACGCCTCTTTGCTCCACAGACGTCACAATTATTGGACGTTTTTTAGTTAAGTTTTGAGCTAAAGCGAGCAGATTCCAGCGTCTTGGTGCCAGTGGTTTTCTATTTATAGTAAAAAAAAAAAAGTAAATACTTTGTAAAATAATATTTTTTTTCAAGCTCAAACTGTATATTTAACTGTATGTTTTTATAAATTGGATTTGCTGACTGTTTAAATAAATATAATTTACTTTTCTTTTTGTCTAGAACTTGTGCTTTAGAAACAAGAGCAACCTTTAACATTAGTTTCGCCACCAGTAAAAGGGTAAATAACACATTAAACTAAACTGTAAAGTGAATTCATATATTTATATGATGTTCTCCCTTCAAAATATATCCTGCTACCTTCAGTTCCATCTGTTTAATAAATGTATAAATATATATTTGAGTAATTTATTATATTCATACTTCAATAAAGCTAATATTATTAAATAAATCAAAATATTTGATTTAGAAAAAATACATAAATCAAAATAAATTCTATGTAAAATTTTATACATAAAAAATTATACAAATTAAATTATGTATATTGGATTTATTATATATCTGGTTCATTACATTTTATAATTAAATAAATCATATATTTAATTAAAAAATATAATTATATAAATTAAATAAATCATGTGTATGATTTATTTAATTCTTTGTACATTTTTTTACATGACAGTTCATTTGTTATTATTATTATTATTTTTAAATACTTAGTACAATAATAGCTGCTTTGATAAAACGGCTCTGTTACATAAAACTAAAACAGTCTGTATAAACAGATGGAACTAAAAATAAAACGAGAAATGCTCTGTACTGTTCTATAAATAGATTTACTGACTGTTTAAATAATCATTCTAATAATGTTTTTGTGTAGAAACTGTGCCTTAAGAACAGCAGCGACCTTTAAAAGCAGCTTCACCGACATTTTAATGGATCCTTGAATAGAACAGAATTAAATACCAAATTAAAAAACAAGCCAGAGAAGTGAGAAAAGCAGAATCTAACAGGAGGTTTGAAACGTGTGACATCAGGGAGAAGAACGTGTCGGAAATCGTCCGCTGCTACCCGGTGATGAAGTCGCTCAACGACCGAGGCAAGGAGGTGACCGAGTACAGCAACAAGTACTGGCTGATGCTGAACGAGGCCGAGACCACCAGCGTTTACCCCAACAAGGACACCCAGAAGTAGGTTCTTCTTGTTCAGGCATATGTCGGCTTTTGCACCTTTTACTGCTTCTCAATGTTGAATTATGGTTCATTTTGAGTTTTTGTCAAGAATTTACCCCCAAAAAAGTCTCTTTCATGTCAAAGTGGAAACAGATTTCTGCAAAGAAAAGTCAATGAATTAAAAATCTCAGTGGTTGCTGCAGGGTTGTTCCATCTCAGATCATCGTTATCATAAACGACGTTTGTTTAAAATGTTATCTTTGAAATTTTAGCTTCATAAATCAAACCGATTTGGAGATTAAAACATTTAAAAACCTGCATGTTGAGTCACTTTTTGAGGCTGTTTGAACGACAGCATCTCAATAACTATTTAAGATGAGAACCTGACATTGTCGCTCTTATTTCTCATCATGACATTGATTCAGAATCTGTAAAATCAGACAAGTAGATTAAAATAATCTGTGATTTTTGTTGAGTTGAACAATGAAAACAAACTGAAGCCGTTATGAAAAGTTCCATCTTTGAGCTCATAATAGTTAAAAACTGATAAAGCAGAAGTCGACTAGTGATGTTTTCTGAACCACGTGTAGCTGCAGGTCACAATAATACAAAATAAACATATAAAACACTTTAGAATGTGAAGTACTTGGTCACAAAAACAAAGAGGAAGTTATTTTAGTTGAACTGAGTGAGCAGATATGACAAACACAACAACACTGGAAGCATCTGCAGATTCTGAGTCAGTGACATGATGAGAAATTGATCTTCAATAGTTCCTGAGATGATGTCGTTTAAACCACCTCAATAAACCTCAAGACGTAGCTGTTGTTTAAGCGCGAGCTGCTGCAGCTTTGAATCGTCCAGTTTTACTGCCTCAATGTTTGTTTGTGCTGCTTTTAAGCATTTTTATATTTTCATATTTCCTCTCTGATGCTCTGTTTTTGCTCTTGCACTGTTTTTTTTTTTTTACTGTTTTATTTTTGTTACTGTTTTATCCAATGTTTTATGTTTTTTAATTTCAGTTTGCCTATAGAAGGTGATGCAGAAGCAGAGTTTATTGTAGTTATGATTCTTCCAGAGAGGAGATGAAGTGGCGTCAGTGGGCCGACGACTGGCTCGTCCACCTCATATCTCCCAACGTTTACCGGACCACCGGCGAGGCCTTGGCCTCCTTCGACTACATCGTTCGTGAGGGCAAGTTTGGCACGTTCGAGGGCTTCTTCGCCAAATACGTCGGCGCTACAGCCATGTTTGTGATCTCCAAGCAACTGAAGAAACGGTGAGGCTCAGCGTGGATCCGCCTCCTGCAGTGTTTGACTTAAAGTCGCCGTTTGGACGTCAGTGTTGATTTTTGTCGTCTTTGACCCGACAGACACAACCTGCAGAACGACGTCAGGCAGGACCTCTACAAGGCCGTGAACGACTGGGTGGCCGCCATCGGCAAGAAGAGGAAGTTCATGGGAGGAGATCAGCCGAACCTGGCGGACCTGGTGAGAAAACGCACAAAAACAAAACGCTGGTGCCAATAAAAACTGTAAAGAAACACAAAGGAAACACCTGCAATCAAAAGTGAGCATAAAGAGATGCAAAATGAACTCAGGTAGATGGAAATTCAGAGATAAAACCTCTGAAGACACAGTAGGACCACAAACAGACTGAGTACAAAGAGAAATAGACATAAACCGAGAATAAGTAGATGTAAATGAGCCTGGCGACCATAAAATGATTCAAAACTGAATAAAAGAAAAAGACACAATAACCATAAAGATACAAACCATTCAAAAATATACAAAATGATCACAAATGACTGCAAGAAAAAGACTCACAACAACCAAAAATGTCCAACAAAGATCCATAAAAAGATGGAAGATGAACACAAACGGGTGTAAAATGGCGACAAAAGACAGAAAAACGGCAGACAGAGATGCAACCTGAGCGTAGAGTGACAGCGGCGATTAAAAATAGATGCAAAATGAGGACAAATGGTTGTAAAGCCGATGTGCAGTGACAAAAGAACAGGACAGAGACTCACAAATGAATTCATGAGTGGTACAAAGAGATGCAGACTGACTGGAATCAAGACACAAAATGAACATTAGTGAATGCAAATGTAGTGCAAACACCAAAAGGACGAATGCAAAGAGTGACAAAACAACCAAAATGAACAGAAATAAATCCCAAATAGACACAAAAAGGTGAAAGTGATGCAAACTGCATTAAAAAAAAAGGATCACAAAGACAAAAATGATCACAAAGACAAAAATTATCACAAAGGATCACAAAGGATCACAAAGACAAAAATGAACATAGAGGTACAAAGCAATAAAAAAAAGCAAAATTGCCAAAAGACACTCAAAATGACACCAAAAAGAGATGCAAACTGACTGAAATGAAGACAAAACGATTACAAACAGATGAAAATTCAGTGCAAACACAGAGAAATAACCACAAAGATGCAAAATGAACACTAATAAATGCAAAATGGCCACAAAGACACACTAAATGACTCCAAAAAGAGATGGAAACTGACTAGAATTATGCAATAATGATTACAAATAAATGAAAATTTAGTGCAAACTCAGAAAGAAACGACTGCAAAGAGGTACTAGTTATTAAATAAGATGCAAAATAAACACTGCTAAATGCAAAATGGCCACAAAGACACACAAAATGACACCAAAAAGAGACGTGAACTGACTAAAATTAAGACAAAATTACTACAAGTAGATGTAAATACAGTGCAAACACAAAAAACACCACAAAAGAGGTATAAATTATGTGTAAAAAGATGCAAAATGAACACAAAGACACACAAAAAGACACCAAAAAGAGACGTGAACTGGCTAAAATTAAGACAAATAGATAGAAATTCAGTACAAACACACAAAAACCGACCACAGAGAGGTACAAACCAATAAAAAAAGATCCAAAATGAACACAAATAGCCATAAAAACATCAACATGACACTAACTTTGCTCAAAAACTGCCACAAAGATTCACTAAACGGCAACAGAGCGACTCATTAGGACCCTAAATAGATGCAAAGTGAACACACGGTGACCTGAATCGATGCCGAGTGTTGACGAGTGATGTTTGCGTCCTGTGTGCAGGCGGTGTTCGGCGTCCTGCGGGTGATGGAGGGTCTGCAGGCCTTCGACGACATGCTGGCCAACACCAAAGTGAAGGCGTGGTACAGACGCATGGAGAGGGCGACGCTGAACCACGAGGGCCGGAGCCCCACAGCCAGCCAACAGTAAGAACCTCCGGAGAACCTCCAGAGAGCCTTCAGGGAACAACTGGACCTGCTGCGTCTTGTTTTGTGGGAGTCGGAGGAGCAGCAGGAGTTTACCCGTTTGTATGGCAGAGTAGCTGCAGACGTAGAGGAAAGAGTCGCTGTTTAATCACTGAGCTGCTGTTTGGAGAAAAGCTGCCCTCTGCTGGTCGGCCGCGGCAACAACACGCCGACCTCTTCTGTACGTTTGACTGACACGAAAAGTAAAAGGTTTGCGTTCATTTAGAGCATCAGCAGATCCAGAGAACCTACAATGACTTCCTTTATTCACTCATTCACACCGAAGCTGCCGAGTCTTTAACACAACTGTTCAGCCAATTTCTTCCACCTTTTAGATTTATTTTCTATTTTGGGAGAGTTTAAATCTCGTTTATTTTGCCTTTTCTTGGCCAGACAACCTGCCGTGTTCCTGCGCTCACAGCATGAACACAAATAGATGCAAATTCAGTGAAAACTAAGAAAAGAAAACGCCTCTAAGCAAAGAAAACTGACAGAAGAAGGTGCAAAATGATGCAAAACCAGTTAAAACGAGAGCTACAACCAAGAAAACCAACAAAAAGCAGATCTGAAACGAGCACGAATACAGAAAATGAACACAAATAGTTGGAAATTCGTTGCAAATCGAGATAAAACCACCTCTCAGTCACCATAAAGAGGTTAAAACCAACTGAAAATGATGCAGAATGAACACAAAGTGATGCAAAAACCAGGTAAGACAGTTAAAGCTGCAGCTACGACTCACAAAAGGACGACTACTCAAAGCAATTCACCACAAAAACAACCACAAATGGACAGAAACCAACAAAAAGTAGAAGAAAAATCACCATGAAACAGCAAATCTTGATTATTCTGCCAATTTATTCCACATATTTCTGATATTTTTTTGTTTTGGAGGAGTTAAAATCTGACTTGTTTTGTTTTTGTCGGCCGACAACCTGCAGCGTTTCTGTGTGAACTCAAATAGATGCGAATTCAGTGTACACAGATTTAAAAAAAAAACAAAAAAAAACACCTTGAAGACACTCAAACACACCGCGACTCGATGCCAAATGACCGTAAAGAGATTAAAGCAGACTAATAGTTAATGCAAAATGACCAGGAAGTGACGCAAAACCAAGTAAAAGGCAGGTACAACTGCAACTACCACATGTAAACGACTGCAAGGAGACGCAAACCAATTAAAAAAATAGATGTAAGATGCTTGAAAAATGAGCACAAATAGCTGCAAATTCAGTGAAAATTAAGAGAGAAAAAAACACCTAAAACACAAAAAAGCAACACTATTGGATTCAAAATGACCAGAAAAGGATGAAAATGAACTGAAAGTGATGCAAAATGACAACAAATTGATACAAAACCAAAGAAAACAGAGAAAACTGCAGCTTCAACATGCAAAAGGCTGTAAAGTGACACAAAACTACTGCAGATGGAATAAAAAGAGACACAAAGCAAGAAAAACAAGATGTAAAATCATCATAAAACAGCCGTTTCAAACTATTCGACTGGTTTCTTCGACATATTTTAGATTTAATTTCTATTTTGGGGAAGTTAATGTCCCTATTTGGCCTTTTTTTTTTTTTTTGCTCAGAGAAGCTGCAGCGTTTGTGTGCATGTAATAATGTGATAATTGCAGATTATTTGACCAGAGGTTTCACACATTTATTCTTGTAACGCGGTCGACTTTGGAGGAAGTCAAATGTCTCTCGGCTGCAGAAATCTAGCCTCACATGTGCACGCTTTGCCCTTTTGGTTTTTTGCTCATAAATTCAGTTCATGCTGCAGAAGTTTGTCTAATTTTCAACTGCAGGAGAAGAGAATCAAAAAACAATGTGAAGAACATCCTGAAACCTTTTAGCAGAACTCCACCTTTCAGTCATTCTGGGATGTTTTCTCTCTTCACTCAGCAGCTTTGTCCGTTAAAGAACGGTTCTTTTCATGTTCTGTTGGAGCCTTGAGACGAGTTTATGATCTGTATTTATTTCAGGTGATGTTTCTCTGATCTCCCTTTAGGGTACAGTAATAAAGTGATTGGGGAGCTGCTGGTCTGAATGTTCTTCATATGCAATATTTCAGCTCCACATAAATTAACTGTATTAAAACCAACTCAATGTGCATAGCTGTAAAAAGGTCAAATAAAAGGAAAGGAAACCTCGACTCTTGTGGTTTATTTAAAGGAACACGTTTGATGCAACACCAGTTGTACCTTTATAAATACATTATTCTGGTTCTTGAAATATAAATGTTAAGCAGAACTCACCAGAAGACGTGGAGACTCTGAAGTCGCCTAGAAGAAAGTTCTTTGGTCTGATGAGGGAACACGGACCATCATGACAAACACACCATCCCCACTGTGAAGCATGGAGGCGGCAGCATCATGATGTGAAACACAGTGGTAGCATCATGATGACATGAAGCATGGAGGTGGCAGCATTACGATGTGAAGCATGGTGGTGGCAGCATCATGACGTGAAGCACGGAGGTGGCAGCGTCATGATGTGAAGCATGGCGGTGGCAGCATCATGATGTGAAACACGGTGGTGGCAGCATCATGACGTGAAGCACGGTGGCGGCAGCATCATGATGTGAAGTATGAAGGTGGCAGCATCATGATGTGAAGCACGGTGGTGGCAGCATCATGA
>NW_007578216.1:0-9791 GCF_000690725.1 Stegastes partitus
ACGAAGCTGGAACTAGTAAAGTCAACGTAGAGCGAGGTAAGAAACAGCGGAGCCAACGTTTGTCAGCCTTGTAACGTTATCTGGCTAGCTCTTAATATCCATTAGCTGTGATCAAAATCCTGACAAAACACGGGTTGTTTGACACAAACGGACGAGTTTAGTGGCTCCGTCATCTAATATCATCTTGTCCCGGGCCCAGGGAAGGCTGTCAGCTGGCCTGCCCCCTTGTAACCCTTTATCCCTCCTGTTATGTTTGTTTCTGTGGAACAGCAATGATGTGGGTCAGTTTGACCCGTGATGTGTTTTATTATCCAAAAGTGTCAGAAATCAAAAAATCACAATGAACACTGTTTATATCTCATTATTAACTCCATTATTAAACATTTCAATCATATTTAGTGCAATGGTGTTCTTTGTGTCTCACAGAGCATGGTTCAATAAGGAGAATGCACTCGTTGTTCATAAAAAATGAATGTTAAAACTTGTTTAAATGGCTATTGGAAAGACTTACATATAAAATACAATACTTTTACATGACACTGATTTTTTTTTAGAGTTTTATTTTATATTTAAACATTTTTTATTTTTATGTTGTGATGTAGTCCTGTTTTTTCGGCCTGTTGCCTGCCTTGTAGCTTGTGAAAAATTGTCACAGGTTATGTTGTGCCCCCTGAGACCATGTGCCAAATTAGGCACAACCCTTGTACTCTGATTCTTCTCTGGGGCTCCTCCAACCAGCTTTCCAGTATAAACCTGCATGTTGAATGCATAGCTGCTGTTTGCATCACATGCTATCCAGATTTGTATGTTATATTTAGCAGGTTTGGAAGGCATGTATTGCTTAAATGGGCAGCAACCTCTGAATGCCACAAGCCTTTCATCCACTGTGACATTTAGGCCTGGGTTATAGAGTAGTGGAAGTTGCTCTACCCACTTGTCCCACAATCTCTCAATAGCTGCCAGCTTGTCTCTCTCCTGTCTGGCAGCCCTTGTCTCTCGATTATTAAATCTGATTACTCTGGAGAAAATATGACAAGTCTCCAGAGACACTGTGACACGAAATATAGGCCTGCCTGTCTCTGCAGCCCACAGACTGGCTGTTGATTCATCCTTTGACTTGTACACACCAGTCAGGATGAGGACCCATGTCCAGATGTTTATTCACATGCTAAAAGACATCATGAGTAACATATGTATTCAACACCATCGCTGAGCATTTCTACCTTGAAACTGCAGTGTAACAGTGACAGTCTCGAAAACACACATTCAGACATTCAGGGTTTCAAATGTAACAAACTTAAGGAATCAATCCTGTCAGCCTACAGGTTGGGACTTTCTGGTGTGCTCAAGCTGCAGTGATCAGGGATGGGTGGGAAGAAAGGTGAGGACTTCATAGAGCTGCACACTCTAACCCAAACAACAGTGAAAAGTTACACTGAAGTCATTTTAAGGAAGGAAGGGATTATTTGAAAGAAAAATTGCGGATGAAGGATGTAAGTCATCCAGATGTGTTCACAGGCCCTGGAGAAAAAAAAAGAGTTTCAGTATTTATTTAGTCAGAAATGATATTTCACTGTTGTCAGGTGGTCTGAAAGGTCCCACAATCCCTCTTTCTCCAGCTCAGAGACTGACACAAACTGAGAGCGACTGGGTGAGGAGCTGCTGATCTGGGAACTGCAAACTTGCAGCTCTGGAATAGGTTTGATCAGTTTTGAAGTTGTTTTTTTTTAGAACATAGATTTACCATTATGGCCTAAACAAGTCTGAACTGAGGTTCTGATAAATGTCACGCCATGTTGGTAGGAGTCAGAACATGTTCATGTCCAATAGTCACTAAGAACACACCCAACAATTACTGAAAGCATTTTATTATAATTATTACATTTAACAAATTTTATATAGTTATTTACAAAATGTACAGCCAGGAAGTCAGGACTGTAATTACAGAACATCACTATTCAGGAGTGTTTTGTCCTTTTCACACACCTAGAAGAAAGACCAAAGGAGAATAAGTCAATAAATTACATTCAAGTCCAGTGCAGTGTTTTACCTCAAATTTTGCAAAACATTGACTTGTACAGTCATTCACTGATGAAATGGAAGAGGAACTTTGTACTTTTATACTGATTTACTTGATTTGCCATGAGTAAAGCAACAGATATGAAAATTAACAAAATGAATATTTAGTTTTCAGGATGTAATTATAATTCATATGTATGATTGTACGGATTTACAGTTAAATACAACTTATTAACAATAGCAATCAGAATTAAACAGAAGTGCCCAGTGATCATGCATGTACAGCGCCCTCCATAATTATTGGCACCCCTGGTTAAGATGTGTTCTTTAGCTTCTAGTAAATTCAGTTTTTTTCTAAATAATATAGGACCACAATGAAAAAAGAGGAAAATTAAACCTTTAATTCAAGTGCATTTATTCAGTGTGAAAAAATCCCACATTAAAAAATAATTCTTTTATATCAAATCATGTGTGCCACAATTATTAGCACCCTTGATGTTAATACTTTGTACAACCCCCTTTTGCCAGCAATTCATTTGAGTTGAGTTGAAGGTTACATTTTTCTACAATTTTCAGTGTGAGAGTATGCTTCTGCAATAAAAATTGAATCTATTTTAAGGCTTTTAACATGTCTTAACCAGGGGTGCCAATAATTATGGAGGGCGCTGTACATCTGAAAGTCTGAGTCTGGAAGCTCTAGAATGACATTAGACCATAAATCAACATAGTGACAGCCTAATGTTGTTTCACATGCCATTAACAGGAAAGGCAATAAAATGTTTACTATCTTCCGTACCAGGTGAAACTGTATGTCCCCAGAAGAACCAATGCCAGCAGTCCTATCAATGCAGCAGCAGCGAGCGATGAAACTCTCAGAACATACGATGTACCTGGAACAAGGCAATTCTATTTGTAAGTAAGTAAAACTTTCAACATATGCTTGTTTTTGCATTTTTAATCACTTTCTTTTGTCTGATTTCAAATGTATCTGTGGGTAATACCATCTTAAGCATCACGGCACAGGGTGAGTTACCTCTTACTTTAGCCCACAGGACACAGCAACTTTTTAAGGCCTAGGAGAGAAAACATTCAGATAAAGTTCAGTTTCTGATGCAAAACTTTTTTTTTTTATTGGCTAATATGCAGTAGCTCCACCCACAGTCTTCCACTGGCTGACAGCTCGTAGGATGATGTAGTAGTTGGTGCCACTCTCCAGCGGTGTGTTATCGAAGCCTCCATAGAGGAACCCATCTCCTACAGTAAAATTCATGTCGGTCCCAACGCGCTGGATGTTGAACTGGGCAGTGATGTACTCTGCTGGTGGCTTTGTGTTATTTGAGCTGTCTAAGCTCGCAGGAGAGGAGCAGTCAAACATCATGATGCCCTCGACAGGAAGCACAAACACCTGGTACAAACTGCCACATGAAGAACAGAAAGGTCATCTTTGTTTTTAAGGTGTAACATTAAACATTTTAACTTCAGTATAGAATTGCTATCCTGGTTTGTAATGTTAGAGTAGATGGAAACATTTTCTGTACAAACATGGTTCATGCTTAAATGAATCTTATGTTAGAAGCATCAAGGTCTCAGTGACATAACATTCTTCAAACAAGACATTATAACTAATCTGAAAATTACATGGTTAGGTTTATTCATATAACCCATATTATTAGGCAACTTCAATAAGTTGTACTATGCAGTGCACCTCTGTGGAAGCATCTTCATTCATTGTGTTTCTACACTCATCTATTTAGGTCTTACTTTAATTTGTCTCCTGTCTGTAGGTTTATTCTAAAGTTTTGTAGAATTCCACATTTTAATATATGCGTTTTGTATATCAATGTCCATATTTGTTTTCATTTCTAAGCCTATATCACAGATCAGAAATGTCCAACATATAAACATACACATTCAGATCACACAGTTCCCAGTGCCTATTGTCCACCATGCACAAGTCATCCAGTCATGTCGAACATCTTTTAACTGTCCATTGTAGTTGTTACCTTATTGGATCCAGTGTGTTGGGTGATCTACGCAGCCTCAGAGTTGGTAAAGGAGTCTCAAATTCTCTGTAGTAGATGACTGGTGCTACAGGTACTGTTCAATAACATATTTAATGTGCATTGCTCAGATGACTACAACAAAGAAAATGTAGTTATAGCAGTCCTAAATATTTTGAGAAAGTTAAAGTCTTTAGGTTTTACTGTGAACCACTTGATCAAGCTGTGCATTGTTACCTGGTAAACTGGTGTTGGTGGTGATGCTGGCTGTGAATCTGGCTGACGTTGCAGTGATGGAGATGCTGTAGTTTGTGACCGGCAGCAGGTTGAGGCAGAGTTCCAGTTGCTCAGCCTTGGAGCTCAGAAACTGCTTCCTTTTGTCAGTACAGGATCCCTGATAGTCTCTGGAGCCAGTATAAGTCACCTGCAGTGAATAAATCCAATGTGTTAATCATGGCTGCAAAGCTCTGCCAACTATAGCAAAAGAAAGCAAATGATGTCTTGTCTTACCTTGTAAACTTCTGTATCCTCCTCATATTTCTCTGCTTTCCAACGCAGACAGTTTTCATTAAAGATAGATAGGTGATTGATTGGAGGCTGAATTTCTGTAGAGATATGTAAATGAAAATAGTGATGTTGTACCTAAGTGTTGATAAATGTCAAGTGTTATTACAAATGAGTTCAAAATGCAGATCAGTAGGTTATTTAAAGCTGATCAATTGCAAGCCAAGTCCTGAGGGACATATAGAGGCATCATACTCTTTAATTTTGTGGGGTTTATTTCTATAAACGCGCAGAGGATGCCCCCAACTGTTGCCCCTCCCCTTTTATTTGGTTTGCTCACCCACACTACATCAATTAACAGGGACATATTTGATATCTCAAGCCCCAGGAAGACCTTGTCTTTGCAAAAATAGCATCAATTTCCTTTTATTTTTAATATTTTTTGCACAACAGCAGCCTAAACTCACTCTGTCCAAAGTCACAATGACTGCTGGGAATTGGGTCTTGCAGCATTTCATGTTTACAAATGTTACATACATTTCTTAGGTTGAAAATATGTTGTGGTTTTGTTCTAAAAGGAGGGAGCTGTAACAAAATTACAGCCCTCAGATGTTCTGTCATGTCTGCCGGAGCTATGTTCATACTCACCTATGCATGTCAGAGTAGCTTCCTGCCAGACTCCAGAGCTGCTACACACAGACACGTTGCTGCCCCTCCAGCTGTGATGTCCCACCACACAGCGGTGGATCACTACACTTCTGTTATGCCACACCACCTCTGAGTTGGCCAGGAAGGGAACCGGGCCACATTTAGCTAGAAAAATAGTAGCACTCAATGACTGATGACATCAAAAAATAGCACCATTCGTCCCATATACAAAATGTACCACTTGTTCTCTGTGTGCACCCAAAGGAAAACAAACACCTAAAAATAACAGACAAATGCAGGCACAAATAATGCATCTATCACGTGCTGATTCCTAGTGACCATTGCAATCTATTAGTGAAGGAAGTAAAATCATATCTTCCTCAAAACCCAAAATAACCACAGAGCATGCAGGGATGGACACATTTGTCAGCAGAAGATATCAGTAACGTGTACAGATTCACAAACAATGAAGTGCATAACTGCTGTACATAGACTGTTACTCTACCTTTGCACTTCACAGATACTTTCCCCCACTCTCCTGATAGTGAACATGATGAAATATTATTTCCACTCTCCTGGTAAAATCCATCCATACATTCATATATCACAACACTGCCAGGGGTGCTGGTGTGGTCCCACAGGACGTTAGTGTGTGGGTGGGTTAGTGGGGGACCACAGCTTATTTCTGCACACAGATATGAATTAGCACAAACTGTGGGCTATAAAGAAGTGCAGAAAG
The DNA here is from genome assembly GCF_000690725.1 of Stegastes partitus. Lineage (NCBI taxonomy): Eukaryota > Metazoa > Chordata > Actinopteri > Pomacentridae > Stegastes > Stegastes partitus. The sequence goes on from NW_007578216.1 coordinate 5,911, forward strand.
ACACAAATGGCACCATTCAATCTGTTCAATGTTAGCAGAATTGGACATATAAAGGAAATAATTAGCAAACTCTCACTATATTTTATGTTAAATGTATTTTTGTCTCATGAGATAATTATAAACCACAGTAATAGTCTAACTTGAATATACATTACTCCTTAAGTTGTAGTCTAAATAAATGTTCTAAAACTGAAACCAGACTAATCACAATTTTTTTAATTTGTGGTCATCAAACGTTGCACCTTCACACAATAGATCAATATCCTCCCACAGTCCATTCTCTCCACATACTGAGTAGTTTCTCAGGCTGCTGGTGCGATATCCTTCCTCACATTGGTAATGCACCACACTAGCAATGTGTGACGTGCCATCCCATATCATTTTAGCATGGGCTTTAAAAACAGGCTCCCCGCAATTGATTTCTACAAAAAGACAGCAAGTCATTGTAGATCAGTGGCAGCTGGATGTACACTGTCAGCAATGTTAGGACAAATTAGACAATTTATTACTGACACATTCACATATCTTGAAACAAAGTTTAAAACAGATATCTCCAACTCCGGTCCTCATGAGCTACTGTGCTGCAGGTTTTAGACGTTTCCGTACTGCACCACACCTGACTCAAATTAATGGATCATTAACAGACACTGTAGAACTTGACAACAAGCTGTTGGAGATTCATTAATTTGAGTAAGGTGTGCTGCAGTACGGAAACATCTAAAACCTGCAAGACAGTAGCTCATGAGGACCGGAGTTGGAGATCCCTGGTTTAAAATGACTTAAATTGAGTGGTGAGGTAATTCAATATAGATTAATGATAACATCACCTTGACAGAGGAGAGAAGCTTCGTGCCATTCTCCAATGGCAGTACAAACTGAAACATTCCCCCCACCGACATTGACATATCCAGGGTTACACTGATAAACAACCTGAGAGCCCACAGTGGAGAGTTTATCCCACAGCATCACTGAATGAGGGATGGGGAGAGGCTCACCACAGTTGACTTCTAGAGAGATAGAAATTACATCATTTAACAGAGAAAAATCAATGTTGATTCTGAAGAGTATCAGAACCACCTAACAATGTTCTGGAGCCAGATGTTACCTTTGCATGAGATGTCTGCCTTTGACCAGTAACCATTAACTGTGCACAGTGACACACTGTTTCCCTCATTGTGATAAAATCCTGTTTTACAGTAGTAAGTCATTGTGCTTCCAGGGGTGGAGCTGCCATTCCACACTTGCCCAGTGTGGGGCAGAATAGGAGGGTCTCCACATAATATCTCTGAGACAGGAAATGATAGACAATGAATATAATACATTATATTAAAAAACAAAACAAAACAACAACAAAAAAACAAGTTTAATTCCCATATAATGTGGCACCTATTTGACAAAAATGATAGATATTTTACTTTTTACTTGTTATTGCATGAAAAGCACAGGTGTAATCAAATAATAACAACCACTGCTTGAACTTAAAGCCATTATGGAAATTCCTTAAAATGCAATACCATTACTGCTCACCAGGTGTTGCCTCCAAAACATCTCACAACTATAGACTCCCATTCAAAAAGTGTCAATTTATCCCATGAAATACAAAGTTAACAGTTTTTTCCCACATGATGTAAGTAGGTACATTTACTCCTTCTGATCAGTTTGCTGGTGGAAACTAATATGACATAAAAATTAGGCCTTAAAGAAAAGTGTGTTTAGGGGAGGGAATGGGTTGACTGACATGCCTCATCAGTGGTCACTGACAGGTCATTCAAGTAAAGCAGACCATTATTCCTAATAACCTTTTGATCTTAATTACAAGTGTAAAGTCTCCTTCAATACAGTATGATGTTTATCGTTCCTTTTAAAGTAAAATATACCTTTTACATGTTTTAAGGGTGGCTACCTTGTGATTAGCCAGTCACTACGTACGTAGTCACTACAGTGGATTCAAAAAAATAACAAGGGTGCTAACTAAATATCAAACTGGAAGCTCAAAAACGATTATTTAAACAAAGCGGCAGGTGAAGTCTATGGTCTTTCCTTCTGCCCCACCCTGCTTTGTGTCTGAAATGTCTGTAAAACCATTCTGAATTTTTGAGTTCTCCTCCAAAGAAAGTCAATTAGTGATGTTGTTGTTGTCACAGTATACATCCTTATATATAATCATTGGGTGTGTTTGATAACTTTAAAAAATACTGCACTCCATGCAGGTGATCTAGCTTCAATGGACTGTCATTGATTAATGGGACATTTGGTGAAAATGAGCCATTCTTAGCTGTGTTTTGCTGCAGTAACAGGTCAAAATGTCCAAAAAGTCAAAATGTGTGAAGACACCTCTGTGGGTCATATAAAATTAAGTCAGGTAAACTAAATCATGTTCTTGAAACTAGCAACAATGTAAGACATGAAAGAAAACAAAAAAAAATATAACAATTTCCTTCCTTTTTACATTTGAAAAGAAAAAACGTAATTTTATTTACTGGTTGAATTACCTTGACAGGACAGCGTTGGTGGTGTCCACTGACCGTTGTCATTGCAGATGGACTCATTATGCCCTCCGTTGTTATTAAAACCCTCCTTACAGAAATAGAGCACAGTGCTGCCAGGAGTGGAGTTACTATCCCACATCTGCTCAGTGGATTCTATTAAAGGAGGACTTCCACACAAGATCTCTACAAAGAACAACATTCACCATGGCAATGTAAGGTAAACACCAGGATTCAGATTAGTTTGCTTCAGTTTACTTAAAATGACAAACAATTCGACACTACATCTGTGTGCATTATTATGCTTAGTCGTAAAAAAGATAAAAGTCTATAAAAGGATCTGATGGAACAGTGACTGTACCTTGGCAAAGCACAGATGGTCTCTCCCACAGTCCAGCTGCAGTACAGATGGAGACATTTCCCTTTCCAACATTATGATATCCAGAGTTACACTGATAAACCACCTCAGCACCCATGCTTGATCTCTCATTCCACAGCATGTGAGAGTGAGGGAGGGCAGGGGGGGCGCCACAGTCAACCTCTGAGAGCCAAAACAGTGACATCAAACTGTTTTCACTAGAAAACCTCCATGAGCTCTGATTGATGAGTGTCATAGCAACTGTGCGCCTGAAACTCTCAAAAACTCATTGTACGTTGAAAAAACATGAACAAGAACTCATCAGTGCAGATTTTCAGTCCTCTTAAGTGCCTTGTCATTATAGAAAAGATGAAAGTCATTCTTAACATTTATTTAGGTATTACAGAAGAGGGAAATAACATTTTTGTACCAGGTATGAGTGTGTGTGTGTGTCTCCCCTTTATATCAACAACTGTACATCCAGTCTACGTCAAATTTTCCAGGTCCACTCCTGCAGATCTAAGCAAGTGCAGTGACGACGTTGGAGCAGATTGGATTAATAGTGACTGTGTTTCAGGTGTACTCAGCAGGCCTTTGGTTGTCTGTGGGGAGTCTCAATCGGCTATATTCTCATCCCTACTCTCACCCCAACCGGTCGAGGCAAATGATCGCCGTCCTTGAGTCTGGTTCTGTCTGGGAGTTTTTTCCCCTCCCCATTAAAAGATTTATTTATTTAGTTTTTGGTTCCTTCCCAGCACCACTAACTGCTTGCTCATACGGAATTCAAAGACAACTTTGGATTGTTAGGTTTTCTTTTCTCTGTTTAAAATCTGTAAGGACTTCCCCTTACCTTCAACTCAAGTGCTGTGAGATGACGTGTTGTGAATTGGCGCAATATAAATAAACAATTATTGAATGAAATGGGGGCTGCAGGGTGGCGCAGTTGGTAGCACTGTTGCCTCGCAGCGAGAAGGTTGCCGTTTCACGTCCCGGTGGTGGCACCGGAATCTTTCTGCGTGGAGTTTGCATGTTCTCCC